>NC_143445.1:352500-520000 GCF_987193195.1 Phasianus colchicus
AGCAGAAGGACCTGAGCTGACTGGGGCCCTGAGAATGTGTCAAACAAGTTACAGAAGTGGCTACTCATGTGGAGAAGATGACTTTGGTTCTGACATGAAGCAGCCTGAAGTTCAGCATGAAGGTCATCTTTTCAAGATGAGGCATATTGAACAATTGATTCAATAAATAAAAAATGAGTAATACTTAAGAAAACGAACTCACAAAAACAACAAAAACAACACATATTTCTCTCTCTATTTTTTCCCCCCTTTTGGACCTTGAGAATCTGCATGTGGATTCTTAAGTCCCTACCTGGTGTCCCTGGTATGAAAAAGACATTGCCACATGGAGCAAGAGCTCAGCCAGGGCTGGTGAGAGTCCAGGGCACCCAGCAGTCGCAGCAAAGGCTGAGGGAACTGCCTACAATCAGTATTAAAAAAAGTGAGTGTTACCTACAGATGCTTACTGGGATTGCGGAAGATCATGAAGCCTGGCTTTTCTCACAGGTGCTCAGTGACAGGAGCACAAGCGGCACCAGACACATGCTGCAGCATGGACATCTTCCAGCTGGGAGAAAAAGACTGTCCCCATGAGGATGTGTTCCCAGAAAGCATGGGGGTCTCTGTCTTCCCCATGATATCTAACCTTGACTCAATCTAGCTGAATGTAACTCCCCTCCTCTGAAGAAAAGCTCTGGGCAACATGTTCCAGTACTCTGTAACCCTCATTGTGAAGAAGTTCTTTCGCTTATTGGTTCGGAACTTCCTATGCTCAACTTTATGGCCATTTCCCCTTGTTCTGTCCCCATGGACTGCTGAAAAGAGGTTGGCCATGTCCCTTTGACTCCCACACTTAAGATATTTATAGACATTAATAAGATCCCCTCTCAGTCTTCTTTTCTCAAGGCTGAAAAGATTCAGGTTACCTAGCCTTTCCTCACAGGGGAGACTCTCCAGGTCACTTGTGGTCCTCTGCTGGACTATCTCCAGGAGATCCCTGCATTTTTTGTACTGGGAAGCCCAGACCTGGATAGAGTACTCCAGGTGAGGCCTGACCAGAGCAGAGCAGAGGGGGAAGATCACCTCCCTGGACCTTCTGGCCATGCTCTTTTCAATGAACTCATTGGCCTTCTTGGTCATCAGAGCAGTATGTTGATAATATATTGTTTATGTGCTTAAATTTTCATAATGATATTTTGGTGCCTGTGATTAATAACAACAACAAAATACTGTACATGTGTGGAATATGGTAGCCCAGCAAGAGGCTCTTTGATACATTTTACGTTTTTGAAAGATAGATGCTTTTAAAGGATAGATTCATGGTTAATGCTTTTTAGTCATACAGAATTAGTATATGCATTAGTGCCCATACAGCAGCATAAGGCTCACATAATATGTTAAGAAAAGAATGCTGAAAGTGAAGATCCTCACTCTAAAAATGTTTTAATCTAAAAAGTATGTCAGATGTAATAGAGTTAATGTAAGTGAAAAAAGTGAGAAAAATTTCACCTAAGATTGCCAGCAATCATTAGTACAGAACCTTTATATTTTTAATCCCAGTGAAATGTTTTGTAAGAAGTGTGCAGAGTTGATCGTGTAGAAGCCATTGGCAATTTTGAAATATGTGTGAATGGTAAATTTCCTATGAATATTGTTGGCTTGATTTCAGATATATTCACAAGCATTTCTCTGGAAAGTACACTGCTATTCTGTACAATGTAAATTCACTGACACCTGCTCTTAGCAGGAATTTTTTAGTAATTCAAGGCAGTAACGTTTATCAAAGTAGCTAAATTAGCTGTTATGAAATCACTGTTGAGTTTTTGTGAATGAGCACCTCTATGCACTATTCTACTTCTATTCTAGCACTTTTCAGACACTAACATAGGTAATAGACTAATGAGGCAGGGGAACCTGCGAATCCAAGCCCTGGGAAAAGGAAAAGGGGAAAAGGTAGGGAGATGGGTCTAAAAACAGCACAGTGGCAATGATCTGAGGAGAAACAAACTAATTTACTAAATAAGATATCAGAATGCAAGATAACATACTATAATGCAATATAATATAACGTAATTAGAATTGAAGCTAATAACTAAAGTGAGAGTGTCTGAAAAATAGAAGCCTTACTCTAATTAAGCTGAGGTGATATGGCTGGGAGCAGAGATGAGCCAGAAAATCAAAAAAGGGAAGTCAAGAGATCTACGAATGGTTTTTATCTTTCCCACTGAGCAGAAATGGTAACAGAACAGTGAACAGTCCTCTGGGGGATATAGTTCTTCTTCTCTTCTAAAACAGGTACCCCGAAGTATCTACTATGCATGGAACAGGAGCATTAATGCTTTAACATGTACTACATGGTGTTATGATGTGGAATACTGAGAACAAAAATCTAAAACCATGACATATAGTTACACTTCCGTCACCAGAAAAAAGAGGAAATAGGGAAGTTCTGGAGTCTGAGTCTAATTCAAAATTGTTTGTAATTAATTAAATGAATTATTTTGGAATTCAAAAAGGAATCTCTTTTACAGATTTTGTTCACTGACCAAAATTTACAAAATTCTTCAAGTAGACACAAGTATAGGGCAAAAAATATCTGAACAAGCCTACCCAAGTCTAATAAGGTAATAAGACTGTGGGTGGTGACTTATTTTCCTTTGAGATTTGGAATTGGGGTCACTTTTGTCACCAGATTTTTTAACACCTTCTTCGAGATATTCTGATTTATTGTTCTTCAGAGGAAAACTGCTTAAATGTGGCATCACAGAAATGTATTGGATTAAGGGCTAATACATTTTCCTAGCCAGATGAAAGTGGTGTTGTATTTTTAACATGTCAATAGTGCTTATCCATATCTCAGGAAATCCAACAGTGGAGAATTCAGGTTTAAAGTAATTAGATTTATATTTCTTATTTAAATGCATATATTTATTTTCAATATTGTCAGTTACTTTTTTCCTATCTTACCACGTTTTTGTCTCTCTTCCTCTTTTCCTGTCTCTCTCGTGCACTAAGTAAATATATAAACAAATATATAAACATATATGTATGCACTTATATACTGTCTCTTTCCTATTAATGGTAGTTAGTTTAGTGACTAAGGATGAAAAATATTATATATTTACGCTTCAATTATAGGAACAATATGTTTTACTGTCTAAGTACCATTTCTTGTCATGGTTATTATCGTGATATTAAATAGCTGAGAGTCATTGTAGAAGGAACATAAGTCATTACCATCTTTCTATACATAATGACTCTTAAACATAATTGCTATGTAATCTTTAGGTGAATTATTATATTGAATTATTATATAGGCCAGTGCACATGCTGGTAGCTTAGCTAGGAATAAAAGAAAGCTACTCAATCAAAGATTAGTCCTGTTTCTTTTTTAATTGAATGATTTCAAAGCATAATATTCAGGGCCGTGTTTTAGAAATATGTGATACTTTTACTTGACTCTGTTAAAGTGTGTGATATTAATTTATGTAAATTGATAATGAAAAG
The DNA here is from genome assembly GCF_987193195.1 of Phasianus colchicus. Lineage (NCBI taxonomy): Eukaryota > Metazoa > Chordata > Aves > Galliformes > Phasianidae > Phasianus > Phasianus colchicus. Next base: position 355,987 of record NC_143445.1, read on the forward strand.
AACATAACTGCATGACTGAAAGACTGATCCAGGTATGAAAAGGATACTTGTATTTCATGAGTTACATATTGAGAACCCACAAACCCACAAAAATCTAGTCAAAGTCTTGATTAGATGTGAGTCACATGCTTGACAGTCAAGGTAACTTATGCTGATGTTACAAAGAGATACCAGCTGATCTTAGGGGAAAGGTGATATGTTCTACATAGGGGACTTTACAAACAGCAGAAAATTAAATTCTTTCCTTTGACATCCTTCATAGGATGCGAAGTCAATGCTGTGGAAGTCATGATAGGTTGAGGTGATCCATGAAAATATCTACATATTAATATATATCTGTACATATATATATAGGCAATTGGAAAGAGCCTGAGAACCTTCCAGTGATGTGACATGTCTATTTTGGTGATACTAAGCTGCTATTACATCAATTGTGTTCAAAAATAACATGAAATAAAAATGCTCTGTAGGTGCCTTTTACTCCAGTAGAATGTAGAGTAACAATGTCATAGAGAGACATGAGGAAACTTGCACTATAGAATCTATCCCCTCAGTCTTCTTAATCTCTTTTACTTCCACAGGAAGAATTTTGTGGAGCCTATGACTGTTTCAAGTAGAGAAAGAAAGTATTACCTTTTTCTGATCTAACTTGCCACTCCCAGGGCAGTCCATCCCAGTGCTTGACCAATCTTTTGGAAAAAAAGCTTTTCCTAACATCCAACCTGAACTCCTCTGTCACAGCTTGTAGCCATTCCCTCTAGTCCTATTGCTAGTTACAAAGGAGAAGAGGCTGACGCTCACCTTGCCACAACTTTCTTTCAGGTAGTTGTAGAGAGCAATAAGGTCATGCCTGAGCCTCCTCTTTTGCAGACTAAACAATCCCAGTTCCGTCAGCTGCTCCTCATAAGACTTGTGCTCCAGACCCCTCACCAGTTTAATTGCCCTTCTCTGGACAAACTCCAGGCTTTCAATGTCTTTCTTCTAGTCAGGGGCTAAAAACTGAACACAGTACTTGTGATGCAGCCTCTCTATAACTTAGTACAGAGGGATGATCATTTCCCTGCTCCTGCTGGCAGCACTATTTCTGGTACAAGCTAGTATGCCATTGGCCTTCTTGGCTACCTGGGCATACTGTCGGTTCATGTCTAGATAAACCTCTATTATAGTTTGCATGTAACTAAATAGCAAGCATTACCTTCAGAGTGACCTATGAATTAGTGATTGGTGCATGGGTTTCCATACTTTTGGTTTGCCTGGTATGTTCTGAGAAAAGAGGAACTTTTGTGGGCTACATGTACGTAGGTTACTGCAAGTAATGTCTCCATGGAAACTACAACAGATACAAAGAGCATAATAACACTATTTGATAGAGCAAATTCTCAGCCTCATACTATTTTTTCAAGAAAATCACCACCACTAGCTGTGTATTTTCACCAGGGATGAACAAGAAACCACAGGCCATTCTTGTAAAAACCTGCACCAGAGGAGGAGACTAGCTGTCACAATTGCTGAAATCTACCACCTACCAACTCGTATTCACATCCACTGTTGGTGTTCATCAGTGTTGAGTCGTCACCAGTGAATGTCAATGAGAGCCAATTTTCCACCTGGAGGAATTGAATTATCCACCTTTGCTTCTTATGCACTTCTGTGTCAGAGGTTATTTTGTCAGACCACCATCCTGCTTCCATCTGTCACACACAAAATGTGATGGAATATGGTCAGGAAGTTTCAGCCTCTACTACCACACTTTCAACATCTGTCTCTGTCACCATGGGCCAACAAAATAAAGCAGGAGGCATTATTTTTGGAGCATCTCTTGTAAAATATATAATATAGTTTATGTATGTAAGTAACAAAACTTACAAAAGAAAAGAAAAGAAAAGAAAAGAAAAGAAAAGAAAAGAAAAGAAAAGAAAAGAAAAGAAAAGAAAAGAAAAGAAAAGAAAAGAAAAGAAAAGAAAAGAAAAGAAAAGAAAAGAAAAGAAAAGAAAAGAAAAGAAAAGAAAAGAAAAGAAAAGAAAAGAAAAGAAGATTCTTTTCATCAGTCTTGAAATATAGTCTCAAATTCCTTTATCAAAACAGAAAGCATGGCTGCATGTTTTTCACTGTTTTCAGTACTGTTTTTGGCTAAAGTATCAAATAGTATAAAATTATTTGCCATAATCTGACTTACCTGTACACTGAGCTCCTGGTTTCAGTCACCATGATGTTAGTGGCAGATCTATGTGTGGTTGTTTCTAGGTGAGCACCTAGGGCCAGACCAGGCAGGTAGGTTAAGAAGACTAATCACCATGGTGGTGAGGGGCAGAGGCTGGGCCTCTTGACAGGCTGCGCCAGATTGCATGTTGTCCACAGTCCATGGGTTGGACATGCCTGGTCTAGCTGGAAAAATCCTGAAGGACAGAAACATAATGTGTTGGTGCGTATATCAGAAAACTCACTTTGCTTAATGGTGAAAGGATGTATGGACAGGCACTTAATAAACATAACTGCAAGCCTTGATCTCAACTGACTGTTGTTTAGTTAATGAATAGAAGATGTGTTGTGGATTTTGTGACTGGACAATGAAATAGAATGAAACATTGGTTCTGTTTGTACATACTTTCAGTAAAGAATAAACATCATGAAGCTTGCTTTTCTCTGACACTCAGATAACTTTTCTATCACTGCAAAAATGTTCCTGGAAATTATAGAATGTGAAAAGAAGCCTACATTGATGCTGTACATAAGCAGTCTCTTGATAGCAGTTGAGGACTCAGAACTCATAAAAATTGACTCAGCAGATCATTTTGGTATCCCCTAAATTCCCAGACATTTAGGCATGGTTGTAGACATTTCTTTAGGCGCTTCACTGAATCTGGATGAAAAATAATATTTCAAGAATTACTTCAAAGTAAGCATTTTTTAAAATGCATGTCTGACATATGTTGCCAAAAACAAAGGCAACTTTTTTAACATAATAGCGGATAATGTTGACTACCTAAATTTGAACTGAAATATATATAATTTATTAATCATTTATATGTAATATTAATCATGTACAAAATGCTATAATGGAATTTTTTAAGATTCTGCTGCACTAACTGCACAATGGAATGTTTTTGTTTGTGTGTTTTTGAGAAGGTCTGAAAGATTTAAGTTACTTTCCACCATGATAACAAAAACTAGTTAGGATTTTTAGAAAGTTACAAGCAGTCACACAAGAAAATAGGCACACAATAGAAGCAGGCAAAAGTAAGGAAGATGTAATTGAAGAATTTATGATAAATTTTATTTTTTATTTAATTCAGAACATGAAATGAATTATACTAATATGTTGTGCCAATAACAGTGGACGCTTCCGTAGAATATAAGTGGGGAAGACTCTTTTCTTTAAAAAGATCAACATTTGAAAGAATTATTTTTAAAGAATTTAAATTATTAGTTGTGAATAGAGAGGAGGAAATACTCATAGAAATAATAGCTAGGGCACTAGTTACTGGTCACAGGTTAAGTGGCTTTTAAAGGGTTTTATTAAACAAATCTATAAAATTTTAAAGATCTATATGTTTGCAGTCTTTTACTGAACTGTTTTTAAAAGAGAAGATTCAAAACTCACTAGAAGTATGCCTGTTCATTGAAATGAAATTCTGTAGCTATTACTTCTGGACCGTGCATCCAAAAAAAGTTGTGAAAAATTCTGTCTCATTCTTAAAAAAATGAAAATAAGAATATATCAAATTTTGTAGTATATTATGCAACTTTTACATGAATATTGGATTAACTTTAAAAGATAATCATTGCATCCCTCAGTTTTCCTCCCTGATTTTGAATAAAACCAAACCTAGATAAAAGCTTGGTCCAAATGATAGAATTTTTTCTTCTCAAGACCAGTTGAAGCTAAATTTTATCAAACATTTCTATATATACAACTGAACAAGGCAAGGAAAAATATTTTAAAACTCCTACACAATTTTTTTAGTTTCATGTCTTAGTGATTACAGTCTTCACAGATGCATATATTTGATTTTAGGAGGCATAATATGAGTAATTAATGATAACTCAGAAGTTGTCAACTAGTTAAGAAAATGCATAGGAAAGCAAATACATTTAAGAAAAGTCAGAATAAAATTAGTACTGTGGCAGTATTTGTTTTCCTGATGCTGCTTTTTTACATCCTATGAATTAAACTTATGCCCTTCCTCGTTCCTACTTTTTATAGGAATAATCCTTGGTCAATAGAAAATATATTTGCAATGCATACTGCACTTGCACAAGTTTTTATTCTGTTCAGATACAATCTACATACAACGTATCTGTTTTTTTCCAATAGCTACTGGAATATATAATCGCTCATAAACAATGTTATGTTTTTTGGTTTTTTTTTTCTTCATTAGGGGCTGATGTTATCAATTTTGATGGCCACGTAGTGCTACCATACAGATTCAGGAACAAGAAAATGAAAACATTGAAAGATGTCATCTCTCTGAAATTTAAGACCTCTGAAAGTGAAGGTGTAATTTTCCATGGAGAAGGACAACAAGGAGACTATATCACCTTGGAACTCAAGAAAGCCAAACTTTTTCTAAATTTAAATTTAGGTAATTTTTTTTTTTTTTTTTTTTTTTTTTTTTTTTTTTTTTATGCTTTTGTGTCCTTTTTAACACTTGTTCTGGTTTCAGCTGAAATAAAGATGTCTTGGCTTTTGCTTAGTCATGGGAGCATGTCCATGGCCAAGCCAGGACAGGCCACTTAGTGGGAAAAAGAAGTCACCACTATACGCATGACTGCAAGGGGAGGGTGGAGCCAGGACAGGTGGCCAGAATTAGGCCAAGGGTTATTCTATAAAATATGACATGCAGAAGGTCATGACTACTACCCTCTGCTGATCTTCCACAGATGGGGAGGAAACTGCATCCCACAGTCTGAGGGGAATGAAGAAAGTCTTCAAGGCCTTGGGACAGTTGGTGAAAGGGTCTGGGGCACAAGTTATTTTCTCTTCCCTCCCTTCGTTTTCAGGTGATGACATGGGATGGAATAGAAGGATCCAGTCCATAAATGCCTGGCTACAAGACTGATGCTATAGGCAGGGCTTTGAGTTCTTTGATCATGGCTGGTTTTATAAGACACCAGACCTGACAGTAATACATGGAAAAGGTTTATTTCACAGTAGCAAAAGGGTTCTGGAACAGGAATTAGCAGGGCTCATCCAAAGACCTGTAAACTAAGTTTGAAGGGGGATGGGGATGTAGATTGACTTGGACTGGTGGAGAAGTGCTCTAGTATTGATGAAGGCCAGGACATGGGACAGACACCCCTTGAGGGTTGCTGGGCATTGGTTGGTATGGGGTAAGAACTTGCATTGCTGGCAGGCCACAGGTCAGCAGGGAGTTGTATTTATTGCTGTGGATTGGTCAGTAGGTAGAGAGTAATTGCACTGTGGCTGTATAAAGTATGCATTTATATATTTATAGTTGCATTTCTTCCCATTTTCCTCTTCTTTCTTAGTGTATAGTTTTTATCTCGACCTGCAATTCCTGTTTTTTTTTTTTTTTTTTTTTTTTTTTTTTTTTTTTTCCCCAATTCTCTCCCTCATTCCATCTGGGATGGAAAGGGGGAGTCTGGAGAGAGTGAATGGCTGTGTGATGTTTAGCTACGTGACAAGTTAAACCGCAATTCTCAAAAGAACTTATATCCTTCTTTTTCTTCAGATATGGCAGGCCACATAATTTAATTTTGTGAAAATATTCATCATTCCTTTTATGTTGTTCTTTTTTACTTCCTGTCCTATGTCCCCCCACTTTGTGTGAGATAACATGAAAGTAAAATCAAAATGAAGATCAACAATATATTATTATTAGAAACTTGTTGGAAAGGATTGGTAGGGGACTGGGAGAACTGTATTTGCCTCAGCTATAATTTCATCTTCAGAAACTTGCAAAATTGTTGAGATTGGAAGGACTTCTAGAGGTCATCTCGTCCATCCCCCAGCTCAAGCAGAATCAGCTAGAGCAGGTTGCCCATAAGTACATCCAGAGCTTCAAGTATCCAGAGCTTTGAATATCTTCAAGAGTGGAAATTGTCATTATCTCATTTTAAGAACACAATCAAGTGGCTGTGTGAAAGAAAGATGCTGTTTTTAATGCTAGGGGAATAAGGATCACTCTTAAAAATCTGCAGCAAAAAAAGATTACTGTATGGGAAGCTACAGGCCACATGAGGTTCAGTAACCTTCCTACAAGGAAACAGAGCTTGAAGATAGGCAGGGAGAAGGTCCTGTTTGTTTTTTTTTAAGCTATACTATGAAGCACTGGACCCACTGAAGCTGGTGAAAATTCTCAGAAGGATCAATAACCTTCAGCAAAAAAGCAGTAAAGATCATTTGTAGGAAAATACTGTATTAAGCCATGGCAGTGTGATTTGCTAGAATGTGTTGTCAACTTGCACATCTTTACTGATTTTCAGGCATGCTCCAGGAATGCATTGTCTTCTCATGTATTTAAAACATAGAAGAATACACTGAGTTATTGGGCAGTGCAGCGATTTTTTAAACTTCTTGGTGAATTTGTCATTTGCTGCTTCACTTGAGATATATACTACCTACCTTTCTGGCTTATTTATGTCAGCCAGACTGCAGTGAAATATGACCTCTGATGAGCACAGCTACACAGGCAAAAGTTTCCAGAAAGCACAGCAGTAAGCTGCAAAACTGTATTTACGTTAACTTTAATTGCCTCCCAGAAAAATTGCAGAATCACAGGTGGCCAGGGTTGGAAGGGACCTCAAGGATCATGAATCTCCAACCCCCCTGCCATGTGCACAGCCACCAACCTCCACATTTAATGCTAGACCAGGCTGCCCAGGGCCCCATCCAATCTGGCCTTGAACACCTCCAGGGATGGGGCATCCACAACCTCTCTTGGCAGCTGTTCCAGCACCTCACCACTCTCTCTGTAAAGAACTTCCCCCTGACATCCAACCTAAATCTTCCCTCTCTCAACTTAAACCCATTTTCCCTTGTCCTGCTGTTGTCTACTCTTTCAAGGAAATGACTCCCCTCCAGTTTGTAGGCTCCCTTTAGGTACTGAAAGGCTGCAGTGAGGTCACCCTGCAGCCTTCTTTTCTCCAGACTGAAGAAGCCCAGCTCCCTCAGACTATCTTGGTAGGGAAGGTGCTCCAGTCCCATGATCATCTCTGTGGTCGTCCTCTGGACCCTCTCCATCAGTTCTGTCTTTCTTGTACTGGAGGCTCCAGATCTGGACACAGTACTCCAGATGGGTCCCCACAAGAGCAGAGTGGAGAGGGACAATCACCTCCCTGTCCCTGCTGACCACCCCTTTTCTGATGGAGCCCTGTATACCATTTGCTTTCTGAGCTGCAAGAGCACTGCTGGCTCATGTTAAGTTTATCATCCATCAGGACGCCCAGGTCCTTCTCTGCAGGGCTGCTCTCAAGGACTGCTCCTTTTACCTCATCTAGTGAAATGTGTCCCTACCCAGGGTGACACTTAGTAGAATGAAAAGGCTCTCACTGTGAGGGTGCTCAAACGTGGAACAGGTGACAGAGATACAGAGGATCTCAATCCTCCCCAGATTAACCAGATATAAGTAAGCTTCACTGAATCTAACCTACAGAACCAACAACCAATGCTTGCAAGTTGTATTCCGTTCAGAGGCTTTCCTCAGAAAACGAGTCAAAGAAGAGAAGCTATGAAGCAGCGGTGAAGGGACAGCTGTCCCACTTACCCCATTAGTCCAGTGGACAGTTCAATGGTACAATTTTCTGCATCTATACAAGGCATAGAAAAAAATATAAGAAGTACCCAAGCAAAAGGGGTGCGTTGAGATCCTCTGGTACCATGGCAACACTGATGTCACCAAAAACAACACAACTAACTCAGTTTTCTTTAGTTCAGTAACAGTCTGTATGATTGTTTGCAATTTAGTCTTCATAGGAAACAGAATCACCGCTTTTCTCTCTACCTGAAGAGAATGTACACAGGGGTAAAGTGATGGGGGGACAGACACACTTATACATGCATCACTAAGCAAGAGCATCCGTAAATAAAAGCATGCTACATAAATGCCAGCTGTGGCTAAACAAATAGAATCATAGAATCACTCAGGTTGGAAGATCAAGATCATTGAGTCCAACGACCTAACCTTACTACCCTAACAAGCCTCTGCTAAATCATGTATCTGAGCAGCACATCCAAATGGTTTTTAAACACATCCAGGGATGCGATCTTTTAGGTAACAAAGAACTTTCTTATAGCTATAGTTTTATAAAGTTATTCTCTCAAGTTGTTCAATATACTTAGAACCAAAAGGGCAACTATGTACCATGAGAAATAAAGAAAACAAGGAGAGAGAAAACGAAGGAAGAAAGGAAGTAAGAACATGTTTATATTGAAAGAATTAAAAATCCACTACTTCAAGTTTCTGAAAAAGAAAAATAGAGATGTTACCATGCAAGGAATTAAGCAATAATTCTTTTTCCAGCAACCAATACAGAAATATGAAGTTCTGTTCGGAAAAATAAATGCTGAAAACAATTAATAATGTAAAAAAAAATATTTATTTTCAGAACTTGCTAATTACATACATTCTTCTAAAAGTTTGAGGTTCTAATCTAGAAGTTACATAAGCACTTATGTGAAAAGGAAAGATTTATAGATTTCTCATGCAAAGGCTGCTCTGAAAGCAATGCCTTCTATTTTATTTTGTTGGCCCATGATATCAGAGGTAGACATCAGTAGTATAACAGTAGAGATTGAACGTTCCCACCAATATCCCACTAGATTTTGTTGCCATGATGGCAGCATAGTGGCAGTCTGTGAAAATTATATCTGACACAGAAGTGCACATGAAACAAAGATATAACTGAATTCCTCCATGTGGAAAAAACAGCATCCATTGACATTCTTCAATACTTGATGAACATTCACAGAGATTTAACAGTCAGTGTTAGCATAGTGTGTTAGGTGGTGTGTTTCAGCAGTGGTGACAGTAATAGTGGATCAAATCTGCTGCTCCAGGCTTTTTTTTTTTTTTTTTTTTTTAAACAATACGCGCAGCATACAAGCCCTTCTTCAATCACCACCAAAAATGCATAGCTAGTCATGGTGACTACATTGAAAAATAATCTTCTGTAGCTTAGAACTTATTCTATTTAAATGGAAACTATCTTATATAAGATTATGATGATACAATTTGATAAATGGGAAGCATTACTTTCAGAGCAAAGAAAATATTTAAGGGAATGTATTTAAATCTTATTTAATTTATTGTGACTTTCTAAAAGATAAACAAAGTCCAAGTGTCCCATAAAAAAAAAAATTAGTATCTCTAAATCAATTTTTCTGAAGGAGGGCCACAAAGACGATCAGAGGGATGGAACACGTCCCCTGTGAGGACAGGCTGAGGGAGTTGGGCTTGTTCAGCCTGGAGAAAAGAAGGCTGCAGGGTGACCTCACTGCAGCATTCCGGTACCTAAAGAGAGTCTACAAAGAGGAGGGGAGTCAACTCTTTGAAAGGGTAGATAATGGCAGGACGAGGGGAAATGGTTTGAAGTTGAGGGAGGGAAGATTTAAGTTGGATGTCAGGGGGAAGTTCTTTACAGAGAGAGTGGTGAGGTGTTGGAACAGCTGCCAAGAGAGGGGTTGTGGATGCCCCATCCCTGGAGGTGTTCAAGGCCAGATTTTATGAGGCTCTGGGTAGCCTGGTCTAGCATTAAATGGGGAGGTTGGTGGCCCTGCATGTGCAGGGAGGTTGGCGATCCACAATCCTTGAGGTCCCTTCCAACCCTGGCCATTCAGTGATTCTGTTATAACATCTGTACATTCATTGATTATACAGTATTCCATCAAAAAACCTTAAAAAATCTTTTAAAAATGAACTAGCAATACATACTCTTCTAAAGGAAATGCTGAATGATTTAAAAAAGTGTTCAAGTGTAATTGAAAAATGTTTGAGTATGCAACTGAACATTTTGGTGGGATATGTATGCATGTAAAATAGATTTTTTTTAAATCTGACTTTGATTATGCATCCACTGATGCATAACAAATGTACTTGTATGGGATACACATTGCTGTTGCAGATCACAAACCTGTGGTGCCTGAGAATATCCACCAGTAACTTCACTACAGCTAGACATTTAAAAATAATGGACTGCTCAATTTGCTGTGGTTTCAAGAAGTTGATACAAAAATAAAACATTTTTTGGTATCAGACTAAATATATGTTAAAAGAATGAAAAATATATGTTAAATTTTAATATTTCATTTAAAAATTGTACCATTCTTAGGTGCCGAGTTGATGACAGGGCCTGCTGGGCTGCTGTGTGTGTCTGGGGTGCCCTGTGCTGGACACAGCCAGAACCAAAATAGACCCATACCTATTACTGTTAACCACTAGAGATAAGAAATTAGCTGAAGTCTGTTCTCACTTACTTTCATACCAGAATAACAAACACTTGCAAAGAAACAATCACAACTATTTCTTCCTGGGGAGTAGGTAAACAACCCACACTTTAAATACTTATAAAAAAAAAAAAAGTTATTTTTGATCCTAAATCTGCAAAACTCTACTGTTTGAGGAGTACCATGGAGCAAATGAGGAAAATCACCAATTTTTATGATCTTCAAGATAAGAAGTCCCCTCTATGTAAAAACAAATAAGAAAAAAAAAAAAGAAAAAAAAAAAAACATGCTAGAGAGTACATTAGAAAAGAATTAAGCTTTCAAACAGAGCATGTTTTCAAAGAGATCTTCAAATGTTTTCACAGTTCATTTCCCTCACTCTCCATTGTTTTAATACAAGTACTGAGACATGCACCTGTAATATCAGAAAAAGTAAATACCAAGCTATGCTTGCAGATGTTGAACTGTGACTATGCTGGCTGAAGATCAATTACATAGAAATTGTAGAAATATCCAGAATAAAAATATCTAAAGAGAAACAGAGAAAAAGAGGGTTGGATGCTTCGGATAACTCTTAAGTGTTCTATTCACTGTCACAAACAAAGCTACTAAGTTTACAGTGACTGCTGATAATTTTCTCAAATCTGTGATTCTTTTTTTCTCCAAAATGAAAAACAATTTTAATTACAATGATTTAATACAGTTGCTACAAATATGAGAACATGATTAGGCAAAACATATGCTTCAAAATGTTTCTTCCTATCTATCATTTAATATTTTTATGCAGTTCCATCACTTCTATGGTCATAGAAGTCCATCTTTTCATTAAGACAGTTTAGTGAACATTATTATTATGAGTAATAAAATATTATGAGAGGTTGGCAAAGAACCATTTACATGGATTATGAGACCACATAAGTATCTTCACAATTTAGGTGGAAAAAAAAAGTGTAAAAGAATAAATATGTATTCATATGTTTACATACATATGGACATATAGTTCATTCAGCATAGGGAGTTCCAGTGGCCATCAAGACACTTCATCAGTTTTTTGATCGTGAAGGTTTGTTTGTTTGTGAGCATAGGCTGATGAAACAAAATGTCCAGTATATCTATCTAGTGGCACTGGACAAAAGAAAATTGGTTAGGTTCCACACAAGTTAAATAGTGGCTTTCTTATCTACTTTAAATATTCCCTGTGATATTTTGATGTAATATATAGTTTTGGAGAGAATGGAGTTTCTGTGAAGTACATATGGCAACCATAGGAGAGAGTGATGGAGATATGAATAGTTGGTAGCAGTAGCATGACAATGGCAAAGGAAATTACAAGTATCACAGAAATTTTTCTAATGATGAATACAGCTGATGAATGTGGAATTAATAGTGAAGAGGAACAATGGTTTCACTTAAAGTCACTACAGGCAAATAGGATTAACTTGTCAAAATCTGTTCAAGCTCTAATTTTTAGCACTTCAATATTTTCAAAACAGTTATTGTAAATATTCCTTTCAAATACTTATGGCTTAAGCCTTAACAGCATCTCCAAGTCTAATTTTTTTTTCTCTTGTAAATATTCACATGACCAAGATTTTGTTCACTGTACTATCTAAGGAGTAAATAATCTCCATAAAAAAATGTTCATTTCTTCATAAAATGATAAGGTCTGACTTGTTTATTTTTCTTCTTTTCTCTCCTTCCTTAAAAAGAAATCAGTCATACATCAGAATACTCTAACAGTAACATTTGACATAGCAAGATAGAACTAGTCCATGAGCAAAGGTATCAGTGACTCCATTCCACTCATGCCATAAGATTTCAGCACCCAGAAGTCCTCATAAGATTATCTTAAAAAGTGCTGTCAAAGACTGTTCAATAGGAATGCTACTGGGTTTTTTTGTTGTTCTTTGTTTGTTTGTTTGTTTGTTTGTTTTGTATGCATTAATCTGCTGCAGTATTGTGATTGAAGGAACTATTTGTATGGCAATGATTCTGCAGGAGCTTATTATGAACTTCAAAAATCAGTGATAAAATACAATATATATTGTAGTTGTCATAGCCTCCAGATGCCTTGAATTTGCTGATTGTCTAAAAAATTCATAAATGGGAACACGACGAGAGACATCTATCTATCATGTCTCTTTATTCTCTGTCTCAAAAAGAGCTTGAATATAAATATTCCATCAGCTTTGCATTAATGAATTCAGTGGATACTTTGCCTTCTGTAACATTACTTTCTTTCCTATGACTTGCTTTTTGATAAATTTTTCCTATGGCTTGCTTTCTGATAAATTATGTCACTGCAAATGTAAAGATCCTTTCTCCTCTTTTGAGTGTATTAAATATATTATATGTACCTGAAACTCTACAAAGGGGATGGGGGGCAAAATGCCTCCTATACTGTCAGAAAAGAGCAAGTCTGACACTGCCTTATGACACTAAATATGGACAAGTCTCTGGAGCTGGACAACATGTATCTCAGAGTCCTGAACTAACTGACTGATGTGGTTGCCAAGCTACTCTAAATCATTTCTGAATATTCATGGCTGTCAGGTGAAGGTCCTGGCAAGTGGAAAAAGGAATCATCACTCCCATTTTTAATAAAGGGAGAAAGGAAAATCTGGGAGACTATCGACCAGTGAGCTTTACCTGTGCCAGGGAAGATCACAGAGCAGAACCTCCATGAATCTACTCTAAGGCATGTGCAAGAAAGGGGAGGGGGGTGATTCAAGAATGCCAACACAGCTTCATCAAGGATAGACTATGCCTGACCATAGAAGTGCTCAGGTTGGAAAAGACCTCAGAGACCATCAAGTCCAACCACAACCTAACCAAACTTACCCTAATTCTAACAACCCTCTGCTAAATAATGTCTCTGAGCACAGTAAACAAATGGTTTTTAAACACATTCAGGAAAGGTGACTCAACCCTGCCTCTGGGGAGCCTATTCCAGTGCTTAACAACCCTTTCTGTAAAGAAGCTTTTCCTGATATCCAGCTTAAACTTACTCTGGCACAACTTGAGACCATTTTCCGACATCCTGTCACCAGTGAGAAGAAACCAACCCTTCACTTGCTGTAAGCACCTGTCAGGTACTGGAAGAGAGTAATAAGGTCTCTCTTCAGACTCCTTTTCCCCAGACTAAACAGCCCAATTCCTTCAGTCGCTCCTCATACGGCATATTTTCCAAGCCCTTCACAAGCCTTGCAGCCCTTCTTTGGACCTGCTCGCACCCCATGTCCTTTCTGTATTGAGGTGCCCAAAACTGAACACAGTACTCAAGGTGAGGCCTCACCAGTGCTGAGTACAGGGGCCAAATTACTTCCCTAGTCCTGCTCACCACACCATTCCTGATCCAAGCCAGGATGCCACTGGCCTTTTTGGCCACCTGGGCACACTGCTGGCTCGTATTCAGCTGACTGTCCATCAATATACCAGGGTCCCTTTCTGACAGGCAACTTTTCAGCCACTCCTTCCCAAGCCTATAGGGTTGCCTGGGGTTGTTGTGACCAAAATGCAGGACCTGACACTTGACGCTATTGAATCTCACACGGTTCACCTTGGCCCATCAATCCAGTCTATCCAGGACCTTCTGTAGCACCTTTCTCCCCTCTGGCAGATCAACACTCCCTCTCAATTTGGTGTAGACTGCAAACTTACTGAGGGTGCACTCAATCCCCTCATCAAGATTGTTAATAAAGATGTTAAATAGAAGTGGCCCCTGTACTGAACCCTGGGGGACACTGCTCATGACCAGCCGCCAACTACATTCAACTCCATTGATCACAATTCTTTGGGCTTGGCCATCCAGCCAGTGTTTCACCCAGCAGAGCATACATCCATTCAAGCTGTGGGCAGCCACCTTCTCCATGAGAATGTTGTGAGGGACAGTGTCAAAGTCTTTACTGAAGTCCGGGTAGATCACATCGACAGCCTTACCTTCATCCACTAAATGGCTCACCTTGTCATAGAATGAAATCAGGTTTGCCAAACATGATCTACCATTTGTAAACCCATACTTACTAGGCCTGATCCCTTGGTTGACTTTTAATTGGTCCATTATGTCTCCTGAGATTATCTGTTCCATAATCTTCCCTGGTACTGGGGCGAGACTGATAGACCTGGAGCTACCAGGATCATCTTTCCGTCCTTTTTGAAGATGGGTGTCACATTTGCCACTCTCCAGTCCACTGTGACATCCCCGGTTAGCCAGGACTGCTGAAGGATGATGAAGAGTGGCTTGGAAACCACATCCACTAACTCCTTCAGCACTCTAGATGCAATCCATCTGACTCCATGGACTTTTGAGCATTCAGCTTCTGGAGCAAGTCCAAAACCATCTCGTCATGGATTATGCAGGGCCTATTCTGTTCCCCATCCCTATCTACCAGTGCAGGAGGCTGTGTTCCCAGGGAGTAACAAGTCTTACTATTAAAGACTGAGGCAAAGAAAGCACTTAATACCTCAGCTTTATCCTGATCCTTGGTCACCATGTTGCCCTCGGTGTCCAACAAGTCATGGAGGTTCTCTCTAGCCCTCCTCTTGCTGTTGATATATTTATAGAAATATTTATTGTTGTCTTTTATCTTAATAACCAAGCTCAGTTCTAACTGGGCTTTGGTTTTTCTAATTTTCTCTCTGCACAGCTTCACTACATATCTGTAATCGCCCAGAACAGCTTGAAAAGCGGGCTCATGTAAAATCAAATGAGATTCATCAAACCAAAATGTAAGGTGTTGCCACTTGGGTTGGAGCAATCTCAGATATGTGAACAGACTGGGAGAAGTACTCAATGAGAGCAGCTCTGTCAAGTAGAACTTGGGGGTCCTAGTGGATAAAGAGCTGGATGTGAGCCAGCATTGTGCACTTGCAATTTGGAAGGCCAACAGTATACTGGACTGCCTCAAAAGAAGGGCAGCCAACTGGGTAACAGGAAGAAGTTGTCCCCCTCAGTTCTGTTTTTGTGAAATCACACCTGAAATACTGTGCCCAGGTCTTAGGCCCTGAAGACAATGAAGATGTGGAGCTGTTGGAATCAGTCCAGAGGGCAGCCACAAAGATGATCAGAGGGCTGGAGCACCTCTCCCGTGAGGTTCAGGAAGTTGGGCTTGTTTATACTGGAGAGGAGGATTGTTTTTCTGGGGAGACCTCATTGTGACCTTCCAATACTTCAGAGGAGTTTATGAATTGGCAGAAAACCAACTTTTTTCATGGTCTATTAGTGAGAACAGGCAAGAATGGTTTTAAATTAAAAGAAAGGAGATTTAGGTTAGATTATAGGAGGAAATTTTTTATTCACTGTGGTAAAGGACTGGAAAAGGTTGCCCAGAGAAGATGCAGATGCTTTTTCCCTAGAGGCATTCAGTGCCAGTCTGGATCAGGCCCTGGGCAACCTGATCTAGTGGTTGATAACTATGTTCATGTGAGGGCATTGGAACTACATGATATTTAAAATCCCTTCCAACATAAGTCATTCTATGATTTTAAAATGAAAGCTACAACTCCCGTTGACTACAGTATATATTTTTTTAATGTTAAATATTTTGTTTGCTTCTCTTCCCACACAGTTAAAATCTTTTCTAAATTTGACATCAGCACTTATTCACAGAGAGAAATGTAAAGAACATTTTCAATCTTACTGTAGAGGGAGCCTTTAATTTATTTATTTATTTATTTATTTATTTTTGTGACTTCCAAGAGATCTATTAGAAAGTAACGTCACAGATCTCATCTGCAGTTTCAAACATAGAAAAATCTCAAAGCAAGAAGGCAAGCAAATAATTAAATGAATAAGAGCACCTTGAAAGGAAATATTTTGTAATTTTACAAACTTCTCTAGGGAATAGATGTCATCTCTAATTCTCTTTTAAAGTTGAACCTTTTTTTTAATTCACATTGCTGTGTAAGGAAGAATGAGGTTTCCATTTCTGACACACAAAAAATAATGTGTATTTTATCAGCATACTCAAGAAAAATAAGAACAAATCAATATGGCAATTAATGACCACGTATTTCAATATGTGGTTTAATGAGAGTTCTTAATACTCTGAGACTAATAACCAGATTGCTGTATTGTGCAATGAAATATTTTTCTTAAGCACTAAGTTTATGACTTTCCAATTAAACCTTTACTATGAGAAAATGTGCAAGTTCTACATCTGAAATATGTTCTCAAATATTCTCTAAATAAAAGACTGCATTCAATATAAACCTACAAACTTGAAGAAAAATATATGATTGTAAGGTATTAAGCAACCTTTTGCTTTAGGTAATGTTTCAAAAATTTTCACAAATTGGATTAGATGCCCATGTTTTAATCAGGCTTAAAAAATTGCTACTTATCTATACAGTCAGTTTCTTCACTGACAGCAGGATTAATCTGCAAATCTCACTGGTTAATGACAATGCTTCAATATACAATACTAATTATAGGGCTAAAATCTTTGCTCCTGCTGAATTCCATATCTATGGAACAATGTAACTTTATATAAGTTGCTCCAAATAATGCACTTGAAAACAAGTTTGGAACTCTCAAACATTATTCTGTTTTTCCAAGAAGTCATAAGACAGTGAACTTTTCTTCTCAACTGCGCTGCTGCTGTCTACTGGTTTCAGCATACTGACTCAAGGACAGCCTGATTCCTGCTTCTAAAATCTACACAGTATTTTAGGAGAGGTTTTTTTTGTTTCTTTGTTTTGTTTGTTTTGTTTGTTTTGTTTGTTTGGGAGGAGAAAGAAAAAAAAAGTTCCTATAGACATATAAATGTAAAACATTATTATTAATGTCATTAACAAAATACTGAAATAACTTATAATACTAGCAGTTCAATGCTTCTCTTCGAGGAAAACAAAAGGTTAGGTTTCTTACTTCAGTTGTCTGTGAAGACAAATTTTATCAGTATTTTTTTAGTTGATTCATTATTTCCTTGATAGATGTGTTTTATTTTTCTCCAGAAATATGCAGTCTTTCAAGCAGACAACTTTTCATTTTGTTAGCCAACTATGCTTTTCCTCACATTTAGTTTCAGACTCCAAATTCATCTTGTAATGTGCTTACAGTGCATTAGATATCAATTTAATTAAAAAAAAAAAAGGAAACAAAACAAAAACCTAAAACCTTTTGCTTGTAAATATTTTTGGCTAAAAAACAAACAAACAAACAAACAAACAAAAAAACCTACAACTTAAAAATATTTTCTTTTTTTTTTGTTGTTGTTTAAAAAAGTGTTGGATTAAAAAAAAAAAAAAAAAAAAAGTTGGTTTCTGTCTCCATATACTTGTATTTGTATTCAAAGTAGATATACTTAAATGTAAAAAAATATAATCATGATGTGAAATCAACCATGTTATAGTGTTGGCTACACTTAAAACAGCATATAAAATATTTTAGTAGAGTGATGGCAAATTTGGTTCATTAAGAGCCTTGTACACAGTGCTACCTAATACTTCAGATGATCGCTACCTTTTTGAACAAGAACCAACTTGTTGTAGGATAACCTACAGTTCCTCAGATAACAAATACAATGTGTTTTCTTACAAACGTATCCAACACCCATGAATTCCCCCAGCACAGCCCTACCAACACCGCAGCAAGTTTGATTTGATTTTTCAGCTAAGTTATTTCAGCTGTTAAAAAATTATCTAAGTTTAATCTAAATTTTAAAATGAGGCTTTAATTCTTTGCATGGAAATAGGAAAAATAATACTAGAATGTGATTCTCAATAGTGTTTAATGAAAGCACATAGCCAAGTCAAAGCAACAGAAATCACAAGATATTTTTGCTAGTTAATTAACATAATTGCTAGTTACCATGACAAAGTGTTTCAATAGGCCTTAAATCACTTGATGTCAATGGAAGAGTCTTCAAGATAGGTGCTTCTTAACTTGTTCTAACATTTTTTATTATTTTTTTTTAAGATAAATCTCAAGTATTTATTTCCCCTAAAACACCTACAAGAATACTGTACTAAATTTGCATAGAAATAGGACATCAGACATTTACAGTTTGCAGGCATGTGGACTTCACATAAGCACCCACAGGATCAAATTCAAGGAATGGTATTTAGAAACTACACTTGCTTTTCTTAAAACTTGATCTGTTGTGCTCTTAACCACTTGCACCATT
Organism: Phasianus colchicus; assembly: GCF_987193195.1. NCBI lineage: Eukaryota > Metazoa > Chordata > Aves > Galliformes > Phasianidae > Phasianus > Phasianus colchicus. Next base: position 374,518 of record NC_143445.1, read on the forward strand.
GCTCATCTCGTTTTTTTTTTTTAGAAGAGATTCTAAAGTTATACTCAAATATTAAAGGAAAAATCTCTGAAAAACATGTCATATTTAGACAAGATGAGCTTCTTCAATTGAATTTTTACTTGTTTTATTTTTATCTTTGTCATCAGGCAATGAATTATGTCTTGTTTCCCTCTCAAGACCCAGCATGAAATGTATCTGAATGCTATCTTTTCCTCAACTGGTCTATTCAAGTCTTCTGCAAAAACAATTTTGAAGATCAAAAGTAGTGATTTCAAAGCACTCTTACTAATTCTAATGCTGTATTTCCTATAGAAGAGCTAACTAGAAACTCAGAATAAAGGATACAGTAAATATTAAATTAAGCTCCAGTTATTACAATTAGTAATCCTGGAATATCTTCATGCATTTTAGCAAAAAGCACTTGAGATTCAGATTTAATCTGAAATTCAAAGACAGTTTCTATTTAGATTTTTTTTTTTTTTTTTAAGGAATATAATGGAAAAACTTACAGTAGGAGCAGCCGTAGACCTCAATTCTTAACCCAATTTGGCCTTCTCCATTCCAATCTAAAGGAACTATACGTACATAGCGAGCAATGACTGGGTGTTGCAAATCATGTCGGACCACACTATCAGAGTTTGTGTTTCCAGGAAATGCCTAAGGGAAAGAATAAGAAAATTATTTTATTATTTCTATCTCATACACTGTAAAGATTCTGTTATGAAGGAAAATTTTAGGTAGTGAAGACCTCCGAGTGACTAGTTAGCACTTAAGTTTGGTTAAAATGTTTTCTTTGATACTGAGCAAATGAACAGTGGTTTTAAAAAGTTTTGTAGTGCTCACAACACAAACACTGTAGCACTGGAACCTCGTGCTTTCTCCACAATAAATTCAGATAAGAGCTGCTGCTAGATAAGAAAGTATTTTGCATCACTGATCCATTGCTCAGTTACTAAAACATTTATAAAGATGTCCAAAAGGGTTGTTCTGTGACAAGATACCCATCCTCTAACAGATTACAAACAGCAGTCACTGTCTTGTAAACAGAAACACTGATATATCCTATTTCCTACAGCAGACCCTCCAATTTCTCAAATTTCCAGGAATACAAAGATCTTTCTTTATTTTTTATGTACTACCTTCTGGAAAATGAGCACACAGTTTCTCTCCTAACCATAGTTACCTCCCACAGCAAAATCAGCTCTTTTTTGACTTTGGAAGTCAAAAAAGTACAAAACACAGTACTCTGTCATGGTTTTATAATTTTGTTATCGGTATTCCACACCAAACATCATGTAAAGCACGGGTAATTAAAGAGTTAATACTCCAGTTCCGTGGACTGGCAACTTTCTGGATGCCTGGTTCTCAGAAGAAAGGAAGAACTACACATCCCAGGGGACTTCATGTTCAGAGAGGAAGATAAGCCATGGGAGGGAGTCATGGGATCTTGCTCTCTGGCTCTCTTGCTCACTGCCTAGCAGTGTGTGGGTCTGCTCCCCAACCGTGTGCCTTCAGTTCAAAGTAGGCCTTTTAGTTTCGGACACTCTCTCTCTCTTATTTGATTTATTAGCCTCAATTTCAATTATATTATATTATATTGTGTTATCTTGCATTCCGATATCATGTTTAGTAAAATTAAGTTTTCCTCCTTAGATTGTTGCTGCTGTTCTGGTTTCTGGGCCCAGCTCCCATCTCCCTTCCCTTCCCCCTTTTCCGTCCTGTTTTTGGGCCAGGGGGCCTATGGGCTTGCTGCCCCCTGTCGAGGGCACACGTTGATCTAGATAACTCCGTGACAGACTCTCAAGTAAAATTTAAAAATGACTGAAGTAAATTCAGTGCTTCTTTTGTAATTTTGTACCTCTTGGTAAAAGATTTCATAGTACTCTGCTTAAAAGTAAATGATATCTATCTGTTAACATAACAGATTTTATTGTCTTTTCATCTCATGCACAAACCATTTGTTTTCTAATGGTAAATGTTAAAGATTGCCATTTAGTTATTTTCAGCATTTTCAGAGAAACATCATAAGTCTTCATGAGTAATTTTCAATAAAACGAGTATCTTGGAGCAGTAAACAAAGAAAGGTGATCTTTGCCACACAAATAAACCCGTATAGAATCCTATAATACATTCAAGTACTGGAAATAAAAAGAAATGAAGAAACAACTAGGCTGTAAATATATCTACTGCAAAATATAGTCATCAAAATTTTGTAAAGCCAAAAATTTAGGTTGACACTTTGCATATAGATACAGCACTAGATATTTCAGATGAGTATCCATCTTGTATACTGCACAGTAGATCTAGGTGTAGGTAAAGATTCACAGAACCCTTTCCTTGATGAGCAAAAAAAAAAATAATGCATGTAATATTTTTTATAAGGTTGGTTGTTTGTACTGCTGCAATTATTGTGCTAAATAATGATGAAGACACTCGTGGCTTCATAGTAAAACTTGTTAGGTACAAAAATTAATGCCTGTGAAGCACTTCCATATTTGAGTGCTAAGCATTTATGAGAAATACAATAGTTCTGTATTCTGAGCTGAATAGCAGACAGACAACAACAAAAAGCACAGGCCGAACAAGAACTAAACAATCTATTGAATAACTGCCTATTTTCTGAGTCCTGTTCAAGGAATCACAGGACATTATGTCATGAATAAAAAAGCTGATCCTTAAACTTGAATTTTATGAATACTATGTCAGAAAGACTTAGAACCAGTAGGTATTTGATAGTTTGAAGGTTCACATTGATCTGTGATCAAATAATATTTGCTGAATGCATAAACGTCGTCAAGAGAGAATAGAGTACTTTGTCATCAGCTTCCTAGATAATTAAAAAGCATTCCATTTTGTCTCCAGCAGAAAAATATATTTTAAATTCAGCCTTCATTTAGATAGATTTTATAAAGTAATATATGTTCTGTGGATAATATCAGACCAAATTCTATTGTTATAAGGCTGAATAATCAATTTCCAGGAGCTTGTGAACTATGTATTATTACTGTAAAATCTCCTTTTCTGACTGAGAAAGTCAGATTCTCATTAAAAAATGAATTAACAAAATTTGCAAAGCTACATTTGTCAAGGTTAATAAAAAGTTTAACAAGATTTAAAAGTAAATAATATATATATTTTTGTTTTTATTCTACACAGAGAGTGATTTCTAAATAAAACAAACAAACAACAACAACAACAAGTCACAGAAACACACAGTAAGAACCTCTCTTCTTTCCTTCCTCCCTCTACCTCCTTCATGCAAAACTACTTTTCAGGAAAAGCTGGAAATATTTGTGTAAACTAAACAAGACAGCTAGCTTACTGATCTCATTAACTCTTTATTATAATTATTGCCAGAAAGGTTCTTTCTGTGGGTAATGTAGTTTTTCTTTAAGCCAAACTGAGAATAAGACCACGACAGCTCACCTGTTTGTAAAACAGGTACCACTGCCTCATCAGTTCAGTAAACTGCCTTTTTTACAGGCTGCTTCCATTTATATAGTAAGTTCTTTAAGCTGCTTTATGTTTTCATCTCATATTAGAAGAATAACTTTGGGGATGTTGTGAGTCACAATAACTTCTCTCAAATACAGTACTCCATACGACAGTAATGTATGTAGTAAGAATGAAGGAGGGTAAGAAAATATGCCTGCAATTCCTTTCTAAATACTTGTTTTGAACACATGTTCAGTGGAGTTTTCAAAAGTACTCAGTTCGAGGTTTGTAACTCGCTTTCCAAAGAGTACAATTATGATTAGTGTCATGTATTTTTCAGAAGTTACTAGAGCAGATTTATAGAACAGATAATATGTATTTTAATGGGCCAACTAATTACACCACAAAAATAGGTAAGCTTGCAGCACAGGATCTTTCTTCAGGAAAAGCATCAGCAATTAAAGCTGAATTTAGGTCTTTGAAAGGTCTTTGAAAGTGATTTTGTTTTTACCAATATTCTTCAGCTACATTACTACACATATAAATACTTTAAATATATCCAGTAGAATTTTATTTGCGTTAAGAAAAAAAAAAGAAAGAAAAAAATGAAGTGAGAATTGAAGTTGTTTTAAATTTGGAGACAAAGTTAGGGAAACTTAATATTCAAATTCAGTTTTAAAATCTATATTGAGGCTTTGATCATCTTTTACAACAACAAAAAAATAAATAAAAAGAAATTGTCATAATTTCAAAATTATCTTTGAAATAAGAAATTTCAAAACTGAAAAGTAATGTTATTAAGTGAAGAAAAATCCTCTTCAACCAAAATTAATTTATCCAGGTGGATTAGTCTCTGTACAGATTAACAGTTTATTCATGCACAATCGTAAATATTGTTTTGATGTATGCTTTATCTACGGTGATGTACACCTGGTGCAATGCAGGGAATAGCAGCATGACATTTATTATCCAGTTAAACAAAGAAGGACTGCTTTTTTCATTACTTATCCATTTATGTTTCTTGAATGCTACATTTTGCCAGTGACACTGTAGCAAGGGTAGACACAAGATGGCGATAATTTATGAGTCTAATCTAGGATTCTACCTTTATTTTGATACAGTAATAGTGAAAACACTACAAAGATTCTGTTCCATGGCTTTACAGCTCTATAAATGACTCTTGTTATTTCAAACAGAGCTTGCATGTAAAAACACATGTACATAAAAGTGCATTATTATGAAATTTGGAAATGACCATAGACAGAAAATGTCTGTGGAAAACATAATTACATCTTCTTTGAGAATTCCAAGGTGAGTTAAACACAGAACTGACTAGGCCAGATAGAAAGAAGAAAAGTAATTTAATAAGTTAAGAAAAGCTTCTGAGACACTTCTGCTCTCATTGTATCAGCTCAAAAGCATTTAAATCCAAAATGCAAAGAATGATCACTGCATTTACATCAATTTTCTATTTCAATTTCCATCAACAAATAATTATTCTATTTTCTTTTTAAAAATGGTTTATTAGTAACAAGTCCTCTGCACAGTCTTGTGTGGAAAATATGATTGGATATCTTTGTATCTTTCTGCATGTTAGTCTTCTCAACTCTTTGGAGCTTACTGGGCCAATTTCAATTGCATTTGATGAAAAAGGAGATATAAATATTCCATGCTTTCGTAAAGTTTCAAAAAAGAAAAATTCATTATTAGGAAAAAATATGCATCTTACTACATTCTACTAACAGGTTTCTGATATGACTAAATACAGCTCTTTTCTATGCTAAAATATTTCCAAGCATTTTGAAATAGAAACTTGGGTCACATTGTTCTCTATTGATTCCCTGGGGGCTTTCTTTAGGTCCCACATCTGTTTTTGTCTACTTAAAACATACCGTAACCACGTGTACATAATTAGATCTATTTCACCTATTTCATCCACTACATTCAAAAAAAATAACGATGAAAGCTGTACTTGTAGCCTTTCACCCTAAAACATTTTAAATCGAAACCATGATTCACCACTGTAACACTTTTTACTTTTAGAACATAATATGCTAACACTTTATAATGTGTGTTACCTATGCTACACTTCAAAGGACCTTGATCTCATTTGCAGGAGATCAAGTTTTTATTACTTCAATAGTAGTCTCAATAACTTTAAGAGATAAATCTGACTTCTGTTCAAAAATGGCTCTTATATATCTCAGTTCTTCACACTGATCAGTTCGAAGACAGAATTTGAAGAACTGTACAAAATGATATCCTGATATCAGGATTACATGTTCCAACAGTGTTTCAACCTTGTGTATTGATGTTTGTGGTTTTCTTAAGACGCAAAACAAAGAAAAGCAACAATACAAACATGACCACTCTTTCTAGTAAAAACTTAAATTTAACTGAATGCAAGTTGAAAAAAAGCACTTTTTTTTTCCTCCTCTGGGAGTATCACAGTCAATTATCTTTGTTAATATAGTTGCAGTAATGAAGCATTAAGTTAACATCCAATCTCCCTCCTTGTACATTTCAAGTCCAAGAATGAATTGCCTTTGTTATCCTTCTGCAAAATTGTTGTTCATACCATTTTATGCACAGAAAAGTTATCAATTTATTTGTACATTTGCTAGGGAAATTAACTACTTCCAGTCAGTTAATCCTTGGCTAAATTTACAAAACAACTATTTGAAGTAGGACATCTGAGAATGCACGTGTGTATAAGCTGTTAATTTGTTCCACCACAAACCTCTCTCTACCCCTAAACTTCATACTCATTAAGTGGACATAGGGATGGATATTTTAGTTTTACTCTAGAGGGTATCACAGTTTCCTAAAGATGGCAGCTCAGAAAAGGTAGCAAAGAACTCATGTTTCTCCAGATTCTGAAATTGAACATAATATTCCATAAATGTTCAAAATATCTCACAAGCAAGTATCCCACTCCTTTCTGGTGTACATACGAAATGTGAAAGATAAGAAACTTTCAATTATTCGCAAAGATAGCAGATACTTTTACAGAACTGAATAATGAATAGATTTCAACCTTTGTGCTGAATCATGCAGATTTTGTCAAGATGACACCAAATTAGGAAAAATGTCAGATTTTTAAAACATAAAATATACACCAAGTATATTAAAATAACATTAGATTGTGAAGTCAACACTGAAAGTTTAGAAATAATGTTTCCTGCAGAGTCTTTATGAATTCCTAAATAACATTATGGCACTGATTTACTTCCATAAACACACACTGTTTATTCCCTAGAAAGTCATACTATAGCGAAATGATAATTATTTGTCTTAGTATCCTAAACAACTGAGGCTGCAGTACCTTGAGATGCTTTTTGTTTGTTTGTTTGCTTTCCATTTTGAAACACATTCAATAATAAAAATGAATGAGATTGATTTGAAAGCATTTGTTGATGAGAAACTATCCTTGTCTTTTGTAATTTTTTTTTAGGATTAAAGAACCAGTATTCACACTAGCACTGAGTTTGTGAAAATACAACCTTTCAGCCTTTGCAGACCTTGAATAAAGTTACTTCTTTGCTGCCATGATAAAACAATAGCATAATTAGTAACATTTTTATTAACATATTTGGGAGTAGTCATTAATGTGCTCTTTAACTAAGCAAATTTTAACTCAGACAATTCAGGTCAGAGGGCAGACCCAGAGATAACTTCGAGCTTCAAAATGAGTAAGACTGATAACATTAAAATAGTTCCTTTATTTGCATGACAATCTGAAACATGCATATTACCCAACCCTGCATGCTGCCAAATGGTAACATATAGGATATGCCATACAGTACAACTACTGAATTCTCTTTGCAACTGCTTCACATCTCCCATTTGATGCTCAACAAATAAGCTGCAAATACATATTTATTGGCATTTAATTTCCTATATCCTATATCTTTGGTACTGAAAATGATTAGACAGTTTTGACTCAATCTTTCAGTGCCCCAGTTAAACATATGAAATAGGGACTAAGAATCTATTATAGGATTTTATAGGGTTGCAAAAATAAAATTAATTAAAAAAAAAAAACTTTTTAAGCACTTACTCATGTATTCACATCGGTAAATTAGAAATCGATGCTTTTATAGTCAGTGAAGCAAAGTGGGAGACACTAACTAAACTAAAACACTTTACTTCTTATGCAGCAAAACATTTTTTTTCCAGACTGCAATGTAACTGTGAATTAAAAAAGGGAGAATAAAATCACCTTAGTTCTGAGAGTTACCAAATGACTCATCCACATTAAATTAAATAAGAATAAAGAAAGTCTGAAATGGTTACAAGAGAATAAAAACTGTTTGTCTCCCAAGGAGTTGTGCAATTTTATTCGTTAATACACCAAAAATGCTAGATCTCAAGTGAAAGAGATGGGAAGAAAACTAGCAATTGCTGAAATCATCACATCAGAAGCTCTCCTCTCACTGCTGCTGGGCTACAGAGCTCAACAGTATCAGGAACTCTAGCCTTGTGAAGGGTAAGCACAGTAAGAGCCATGGTTTCCTTTCCTCTCTGGAACTGATATACTTAGCTATTTTCACTCACTTGCATACTTTTTAAATAACCATTAAAAATTTTTCAGAACAGCATGTATTCTTTGTACACCAGTCTGGTCTCAAAGTCTAGTGTCTTCCAGCTGACTCCACTACTCTATTGGTTTACTCTCATGAAACCCAAGAATTTGATTATGTTACTAGCAAGCACACTAGTGAGAGTTAAATGGAAACTGAGCACTGCCATTCCACATCTCTTCAATTTAGTTTATCTAATTCTCTGATTCTGAGATTATGCAATGGTCAGTAGGGACATAGGAAGTAAAAAAGTGCACACATTTGATATTTTATTTAGGTATATATTAATGTAAAGAATTTTATTTGTCCTTGATAGAAAATCTTCAATTTATAACTATAAATCAAAATTGCAATCCTTGCTCTTTTCATATTCTTTCCTTTCTGATGGGAAAATACTGACAGTAAGCTTTTTAGGATCAACTATCCTCAGTTACGACTGGTTTTCATTTGTATGTGAAATTTCCAAGGACTACTTTTCAGATTATTGCAATTCTGTCTAGACTATCTGAGTGCAAGGAATAATCCTTAAATGAAAAATGTGCCATACGTGAAACAGTTTGTTTCAGAAATATAGCTGTAAGTCAAACTGAAGAAAAAAAGTAATGGAGAATAAATTATGGCTATTGTGTATTAAATGCTTGAAGTTGGAAGTTAATATTACATACTAATAAAACAATAGATCATAAATAAAATATAAATATAAATATATAAATAGAATAAAATAAAAAAATAAGGTATTTTCCTTATAAGAGTTTTTTTAAGAGTACAATTAACATTGAGATTACAGTAAGTTGCAAAGTAGTTATTCATAATCATAGGAAATCTAATAAGTACTGGTATCTGACTTAGGGCAATCCTGTATAAATATGCAGGCTGGAGGATAAGAAGTTGAAGAGCAGCCCCACAGAAAGCAGTCTGTGCATTCTGGTTGATGGTGAGCTGAATCTGAGTCAGCAGTGTGCTATGGCAGCCAAAAGGGCCAACTGTACTCTAGGGTGCATCAGATGAAGGTAAGGATTGTGCCACTCACCTCTGTGCTGGTGCAGCCACAAACTGAGCTCTGTGTGTTCTGGATGAGAAAATGTAAGAATTACATAAAACCATTAGGGATCATCCTAAGTAGGGCTGTGAGGATGATGAACTGTCCAGAGGGCAAGGCACATGAGGAGTTTCACATATGTGTCCAACAAGTGAGTTTAACACTGTTGTTGACACCCCCCACACACTCCTCCCCCATGGTGCCTCTGTACAACGGGTATGAGGTCCTGGGTGAGGAAGGCCTGTCTGAGGGTGGGAACAGCCTGCTTAGTCTAGACGTGCTAACTAAACCAATCGAGGAAAAGCCTTCCACCAACACAAAGACTACTTAATTGAAGAAGAAGATATGAATATCAGTTGTAAGTGATTCCTTCCCACAGAGAACTGAAGGTCCGATATGCCGAGCAGACCCTCCTTTTAGAGAAATCTGCTTTTCTTCCTACATGGTACTGGGTTTGTGGGCACCGTATGGGGCTCAACTTTCTCGAAGAGGAAGAAGAATGCTCTGGGAAAAGCTAACTGTGCTCACTGGGACGGCTTTAAACTAGGTGTGAAGGGGGACAAGGAGGATAGTGAGCCTTCCCCTGGTGGAAGGCATAAAAATATTAGTGGGACAGGGTGCTGGCAGGGGCCATAATGGACCTCCTGCCTTGAGAGGTATTGGCAACACTGCAGAACATACAAAATTCTATGATAATAAGGCAGTAACTGCTGGAGCAACAGGAGAAGGCAATGGGGAAATTCAGGAGAAATACCTAAAAGGAATGAAGGAGTTATTCTTTAAAGAAGTGACAAGAGCAGCTGCTAAGGTAATTAATGACTTTTTTGCCACAGCCTTTTCTGATGAGCGCTCAGCACACAGCCCTCAAAATACTGGTTCACAGTAAGGGGATTAGAGAAGAAACATCCTTCCCATTGTAAACAAAGATCAGGTTCAGGATCACCTGAGGAATCTGAACATCCACAAGACTATGAGTCCTGATGAGATGCATCCCAGAGTCCTGACGGAATTGGCTGATGTAGTTGCCAAGCATCAAACATATTAGAAAAGCCATGTCAGTCAACTGAATGCCCTGGATACTGGGAAAAAGACAACATCACACCAATTTTTAAGAAAGTAAAAAGGACAACACCAGAAACTAGCAACCTGTCAGTATCTCTCGTGTGCCAAAGAAGGTTGTGGAACAGATCCTTCCAGAAGATATGCTAGGGCACATGGAAGACAGAGAGGTGATACGGGAGAACCAGCATGGCTTCACCAAGGGCAAATCCCGCTTGACCAACCTACTGGCCTTCTATGATAGTGTCCCTGTGTCAATGGATAAGGGAAGAGTCATTAATGTCTGTGTGGACTTCAGTAAGACTTTTGACATGGTACCCCACAACTTCCTTCCCTCCAAATTGGAAAGATATGGATTTGATGGGTGGACTGTTTGATGGACGAAGAACTGGCTGCAGGATCGAGTCCAAAGAGTGATGGCCAATGCCTCAATGTCTGGATGGATATAAGTGATGAATGGTGTCCCTCAGAGGCTGGTGCTAGTTTTCTACTAGAGAAAGCCAGTCTGGTTTCTTTTGAGGAGACAATATTCAACAAAGAGCTGAAAATACTTCTGCAGCTTTTTCAGTTTATGTTCACTTGGGTAATTTATTTGCACAGAAGAATAGCAAGAAGTATGAATCACTCTCTTTAAGGGACAAACCAGTAATTTTAAACTCCTGTATGGTAACTACACTGAAGAATTATTTCAGCAGCAATATCACCAATATTGCATACTAATTTACAGTTCCTTACTTATGAATACATGAACTGAAATTATTCTCACAGCTAATCCAGTTCTTATGAAAAAAAGCCAAATCAGTGTAAATTTCTTTTCAGAAAGTCAAAGGTGACCCCTCCAAAAAGAAGCTGATGAAAAAATGATGAGAAATCTGCTTCAGGTAGAAGCATGGGGAATAAACAAACTGCACCAAGTGATAAAGCCTGAAAAACTTCATCAAGCAAAATAGAAGCAATCCAGGAAATTTGGAAAAACAACAACAACAACAACAAACAAAAATAAAACAAAACAAACTTAAGAACTCGAGAAAACAGAGGGTAAAGATGAGAAGAGTGATAATGGTCCTAATCAAGAAACAACTAAAAAAGAAAACCTGAAGAAAAGAAAAGCATAAGTGGTAAAAGATTGAGTTGTAGTTTTAGATTAAACAAAAGGAAATCAAGGCCACACTAGGACAGTTAGAAGGGAAAGGTTTAATAAACCACAGATGTAGAGGAACAAAGAGTGTATTATTCAAGATAAAGTGTAGTTTAGAGAATACATGAGTAGAGAGGATATCTTGTCTTTTGCAAAGATGAAGGAAAAGAGATTGCAAGAACACATGGTTCTGCTGGAGAGAATACAGTGAGCTCTTGAACTCTGAAAGAATACAGAAATTGCTGAAAGGGAGTGTCATGAGAGAGAATGTGTACAAATAATGTATGAGCAAGAAGAATGCTTGCAAAGAGAAAGGGAACAATTAGAAATAGAAAGGTAAAATCTAGAGGGAAAGGATGGAATGAGAGCATTTTGAAAGAGAGCAAGTTCTTATTGAACAGGAACATCAAAAAGAAGCAGAGTGAATTGCTTATGAAAGGAAGGCACTTCATGGACAACAACTTCATTATGAACAGGGAAAGAGGAATGCTTTGAAACATCCACACAATACATATCAAAGAAGAGATTATCTTTACTGGAATGAACGTAGCTCATTCTGATTCTAGTTCCAGAACATCTAACAGTCTTTAGAAATCTCTCACTTCGCTTCAATGATATAACAGTAAATGATTAAATCATTTTCTTTGTAAGGAAAAGATGTATTTAAATCACTCTATCAAAATCTTGTCATTCTTCTCTATTGCTCTTTTCTTTTTCTGGTTATTAAATGATATTTACATCTTAATCTATTTTGCTAAGATACAGAATTCCTCCCATTTCAGATGCTAAGATCTATTCAGGGGCATTTGACCTAAAAGACTTTCTGAATTTTGGAGTACTTTGTTTCATATAAACATGAATAGAACTATAGGGAAATCACAGAGGAATAGTATCTCTTCCAAAGGAACAAAAACCTCCTGAAATAATAAAACTTCAAAAGAAACAGAAGCATGAAATCAGATTATTTACTTTAAAACAAACAAACAAATAAACCTACCTTCCATTATCTTATGTTCATTATATTGTTTTCTTTCTTTTTCTTAAGCTACTTAAGACCAGGTGTTTAGAACTGTCTTCATTTTCCTAGGAAGGAGAACAGCTTTCACATTCAAGTAGAAGGACATATAAGCATGTTTGAAGACAGTCACAGATTGTAATTCTGCCTCTGAGGATCAATCAGTAGTACTTTTTTGATGCGTATGAAAGGAATATTTGAAATAAATATATTCAAGGCACTCTTTCTGATACGAATTTTCCATCTGCTTGTGGGTTTTAATATAACTTTTTGCATTCAGAGCTCTTTTAATCTCTGAGTTCTAGAAAGGATCCACATGCATTTCATTGATGTTTCCCATTGCTATACTACGTTTAGATCCTTTTGCTCATATCCTGAACCATACAGTAGAAGATTCCTAACCCATGATCTTCTATTGAGAAGTTCTTAAGGAAGTTATTTTTGGAGCATGGACTTTTCCTAGTACAACTAGGAGTAATGAAAGGCAAATTGACTAGAGGTTTCCTATGTCAAAACCATCGTTGGTAACTTCATCAACCTTATGAACTCTTGACTTCAGTGACTCTAAAATAGTTTGGAATAGTTATATTTGTTCTCTTCCCTTGTGACATGTTCAGAGAGTACTGCAGCTACAGCTAGAAAGTTAGGCATTTATTAATATTAAATAGCGACAGTAGTAATTTTCCTTCTGTTTTGCTAAGCTTTACCTGCTAATTCCTGACTTGTTTAATAATATATTTTTTTTCCTTCTCTAAATATCACTAGTCAGCACCATAAAAAAATAAGTAAATAAAATAAAATAAAATAAAATAAAATAAAATAAAGAAGAAAAGCAATAGTCAGAAATTGATTTTATATAGATTTTTAGAAACCTTTCCAGAAACATTTCCAAATCTTTCCCAGTCATCAGGGCATTCAGTTGACTGTCATGGCTTTTCTAATATGTTTGATGCTTGGCAACTACATCAGCCAATTCTGTCAGGACTCTGGGATGCATCTCATCAGGACTCATAGTCTTGTGGATGTTCAGATTCCTCAGGTGATCCTGAACCTGATCTTTGTTTACAATGGGAAGGATGTTTCTTCTCCAATCCCCTCACTGTGAACCAGTATTTTGAGGGCTGTGTGCTGTGCTGTGCACTCATCAGAACAGGCTGAGGTAAAAATTTTTTGAGTACCTCAGCCTTCTCCTTATCTGCTGTTACCATCTTGCCTGTGTCACTCTTTCGGGGGGGTACACCCTCTTGGACTCACCTTTTCTGGTTGAGATACCCGTAGAAGATTCATTTCAAATACATTATTTTTATTTTATTTTTATTTTTTGTGATTTATTTATTAAATTTATTGCTCCATGGCATTTATTCAGATTTAGCAAGGCCATCCAATGATTTCATGTAAAGCCAAACATTCTGAGAATTGTGCTTTCTTTTCAAATGAAGAAAAACCACTTACATGTACATGTAAAATTTGAGAGAACTAATCAGCAATACCACTTGTAGGTGAGGAAACAGTCTGATTAAAGCAGGGGAGCACACTGAAGAGATGTGAGACTAGGCACTTTAAAAATTTAGAATACAAATTTTTGCCAAATATTTAGTTAATAAAAAACCTCAGCACTGGGCGTGGAGTCTGGACATCCTCACTTCTAAACTTGTCTTAGCCACAGAACCTCTCTCTTTTGCCACTTCAAGCTTTACATTTTCTTGCTTTGCATTTCAAATGTTAAAATAATCTATATTTAAAATATAGTTTATATGATGGATCTGATCCCTAAAAATTGATTTCAAATAATCAATAAAAGCCAAATAGATCTTTGTCTCAGGTTTTGGAAATACATACAATGATAACATGGCTATCTAGATGCACCGAAACAGAACTGAGGAAAAAAAAGATATTACAAAACAACATTCTCTTTTTTAAAATGTTTTAACTAAAACTAAAATGTTTTAAGTAAACTATTCACTTAATTTGCAGAATTTTTAGACTAGCTTATTTAAAGCACTGCAGGTTATGTGGGGAATATATTCTGTCATAACACTGTAGCTCATAGTTTCCTAAATTTCCAAATTAAGTGAAAACCTGATGGCATAGAGATTACTTACAGATTGTGATCATGGTCAAAATGGATTTAGCTTGGGGAAAAGTAATTTGTTTCCAAACAAATAACATGAGATGGAGAGAAACAAACACAGAGAGCATAGAGCCTATGTTACTGCCTGCTTTTCAGGCCTACGCCACCCCTCCATTTCTGACCCTTCTAACTGTCTCAGACCTGAGACAGTTAACCTAACCTGCTGACCTTTCCTCCTCACACCTTTCCCTGCTTCAGCACAGGCTCTCCAGAACAGCACAATGAACTCTACTGGATGCACCTCCTCCCCGAGCTACTTGCAGGATTGTTTCTCACTCTTTTCCTCTTAATGCCAGGCAGCATTTTGGATTTCCAAGCTTTCTTCATCCCAAGGCACTTGCCCATGGTTGAGGGGCCTGACTGCACCCTGTGGTGGGGTCAATGGAGCCAGCTGAAACAGCTGTGTCTGGCACAAAGCAGCTACACCTCACTTCTCACAGCACTGTGGCAATCTGTGCTTGCTGCTTCCTCAGCACCTGAATTTGGTACACTCACTCAAAAGTATACTTGCTTTTCTAGGGCGTACATTATTCCCTCACCTAAAATCTAAGAAATGACTGTACTATGTTGTTATGTTGTTGCTAGCTTCTCCCCCACTCCAGCTCTCTCTCTCTCTTTTTTTTTTAAAAAAAAAACTAATAGATGGAAAACAATTCCTAAAAGATTCAAGTTTATTTATTTGCAACAGAATTTTCCTAAACTTAATTTTACACTGTATTACAAATCTTAGAATATTTAACATTTAGTCAATTGGTAACCAGTTATTTACAAGTCATTTGTTAATTTATGCAGCATGAGGTATCTGATTTATCTGATTCTGGTATGTCTTTCTTCTTATTATTAATTTCGGCAGTCAGGATTTTTTTAAAAAGGAAGTGGTGATATTTTGAGTCTAGCTTTGCTTTGTATCAGGCTGCTAGTTGTATCAATGAGTTGAGATGATAGCCTTTATGGACTGAATAAAGGAAAATTTAGATACCAACAGAGTGCATCTCTGCTATTAATGGTTTCATGTTTTCTTACTGGTGTAGAAGCAGGCAACGGAAATTTTAATATACAAAGTTAAAGGCCCAATGTTTGTTTTACATCACCTACTTGCTAGTTAAAAGGATCTATAACAGCACAGAGGAGTGTGGTTTTCTTGCTATTCAAAGACCCAAATTCCCCAGGAAAGGATTGGTAAAAAATGGTGAATCTTGTGTATATTTTTCCATATATATAAAATGAATATTTCCCTTTTCCAGTAAGAACAGCTATTCTTATTATAACTAGCTTAATATTATAACTAGCTTAGTAATATGATCTTCACTATTAATACATTGCTATTCTTCAGTGAAGTTTATCTATTCTGTTAGAATTAGTGTAAGAAAAACTAAAATAGAGCTTGAGAGTACTTTGAAACCATGTTTACAAATGTTCAGAATACCTGCAGGAAACATCTTTACAGCGGTTTGATAAAACTTTGTAAATACATGTAATGCAATGGTACAAGCACCGGAGCCAGGAATGGTGGTTGGAAGTTTTCATTTTGTTGCTCGCATACTGTTTGAATTTAGACCTAACAACTCAATGTCTATGAAACTCATTCTGTCTGTAAAAAGGAGATAATATCCATTATACCCTCAGAAGTCTGTTCTCAGTACAAATTGTTGTACTGATCCTTTAAAAATAAAAACAATAGATGCACTGTTTTTACATCTCTCTTAAAATATAAAATATAAATAATTACATTTATTTATTAAAAGAGAGACTCACTGTCCAAATGAGAGCATTATGATAATCTAGTAAGAAGTTTAGTAGACACAGAACAGACTCCTATGAAACAGTTCAGTTAATGAGTTCTCAGTCAGGGTCATAGTGAAACATTTAGAAGGTTATTCACTCTTAATTTCAAAACTTATAGTAATGGAAGACAGAATTGACAAACACCCTACAGAAGATCATCCAATAGTTAATAATGTTTACTCTTTAAAATAGGCTTTATTTTCACCTAGGCTATATCTGTTTTGATCCTCTAGGAATTGGATCTCATTGTGCCTTTTGCTTTGTATTAAGGACTAGTTCAATGTTATGCATGTCATCTCCTTTGCAAGTTCCTGGCAAATTATGATGAAACGGATACACTTGCAGAACATCAAAGTAATCACGTAATTAAGCCAAACTGGTGGTTTGTCTGGAACAGCTTGCAAAATGACAATGTGATCTAATTTGCAATATCTGTATAGGTTTGGTTTTAAACGTGCTGGCATATTTTTTAATTAGATCTTCTTCCTCTGTCACTGGTGTAAAAAATCAGACTTAAATAACAGTGTGGGTTTCTATTCTGTTTTTGTTTCCAATTATCAGTCTCATTACTTATTATTATCTAGCTGGGATTGTATATTGTACAATAACAGAAAACTTCCTCACAGTCTTTGTACTTCATATAAAATCAGCTGTAACTTAATTCACAATGACATAACCAATGTGATAACACCATAGCTTATGCTTCCATTTAAAATTTATCATTTCTATTTTTGTAAAATAACATCAGTTCGTATAATCTGTGTACAATTCAGTCTGATTGCTTAGAATAACTTGTTACAAACGTTAAATAGCTGTCATGCTAATATATCATAAGACCTGATGAATATGTAGTTTTTAGGAAGAGTGCCACAAGAGCTCAATCCATCTTTGAAGAGACACATTTTTTATAAGGAACCTATTTCATACTCATACATAAAGCACAGTTGTTTAGCTTTGTTTATCTTTGCAGAAGCTTGCTTATGAATATAAATAACACATTTTATAGAAGAGAGAAAGAAAGGTAGAAAGAAAGTAGCAGTAGCACATCCTTCTTTTCATAAATTCTCTTAGAAAGTTAACTGAGTTTCACTGAAGGGAATGAATCAATGGTCCTTTATAAAGAAAAAATCAATTAGAAAGTCATTACATAAACGTTAGCATTCAAAAAATAAAATTATATATTAAAGCCAATTAGACTGTATGTCAGAACTACGGTGAATTGCACTTGCATTGATGTATGCAAAATCACTAACAACCTCCATGTCCAAGAAATGTAGAGAGTGAAAAAGAACATGTTTATAGACAACTGAATTTTCTTTTGCAAGCTATCTCAAGCAGCAGATGACTTCTCTGGGCTTTTAAAGAGGTTTACTTTGTCTATCTCAAGTGTTACTGTTGTTACTGAAATTAGAACACTTGAGGCAACACATAAGACAACAGCCACTCCTGTGGCATCCAGGAGGGCTATAGGAAGAACAGGAATCCCAGTAGAGTCTTTCTCCCAATAGCTTGCTGTAGTCCTGGTGTGATTTGTGTTTAATGCCACACTGGAGAGGCAGATGGTGTTAAACATTGAGAAGGAGCACTACTGAGCATCTCACAGAAGAGCTGAAGTCCCCTCCTGTGGATGCAATGGGACAGTCAATCTTATTTATTTCCTTAATGACAGCAAATAGGCTAGCTAACTTTTCGTGTTTGGGTCTGCATCACAGAAGATTAATGTATCTCTCCCTGATGGGTTTGTTCTGAGCAATCAGAAGCAGAAGATATCTCTCCCTGTAAGTCAGATGCTGTAGCTTGCAAAATTAAACATTCCGATACAGGTTGTCACATCATACAACCACTGCAAGGGATGGGGCATTTCAACTGTATCACAGTTTCAGGATTTTTGTAATTGGTATTTCACATCTTAACATCAAGTAGTGCACTGGGAGTTAAAGAGTTAATGCTCCAGTTCCGTGTATTGTTGATATTTCTAGGTATAGCTGTCTCAGAAGACAACTATATAGCCCAGAGGACTTTATGTTTTTATTTTCAGTTTGGATGGGAAAACAAAACTGTTTGCAAATCATGAGACATCTCCTTTTTCCTTTCCGCTCATCTCTACAGCGTGTGTGCTCCCTAGCCATCTCACCTTCAGCGTTAGAGTAAGGCCTTTGTTTTTTGGACACTCTCATTTTATTTGATTTCTTAGCTTCAATTTCAATTATATTATATTATATTGTGTTATCTTGCATTTCAATATCTCATTTAGTAAATCAACTTTTCTCCTCAGATCATTGTTGTTTCATTTTTAGGCCCATCTCTCTACCCTTTACCCTCTCTACCCCTTTTCCCCTTCCCCCTTTCCCAAGGTGTGGGTCTGTGGGTCCCCCTGACCCATTAGTCATGGAACCAGGCTGAACTGGCCTGTAAACCATTGACATACTGCATCTACCATTAGAGGTTCAATCCTAAACACAGTAGATAGAGAGAAAAGGAGACACAGAAGTCTGAATTCATTACGTATGTTTCTGAACACATATTCAACATAATACACATTTTAGTTAGATATAACTGAAATGCAAATGGCATGCATTTCATTTCAGAAATGAGATGCATTTCTGAGCTGAGGTAAAAACTATGTTTATTTAGAAAAGCTGAATTAGGGTACTTAGTGCCAGAGATGCTTAAGTAACAAAGACATCCCTCTAGCTCTGTAGATGTGAAGGAGGTATGAGATGAGACAACAACTGCTGGACAGACAAAATGCCTGAGTGTGCCTCAGCTGGTGAAAGATACCTAAATTCAGAAACATAATTTGTCCTAGGTTCCTAAAACACTTCAGTATGAGATGTATACTGTCCTAACGCTATCCATTTATCTTCTAGCAATATGTACTTAGATTAGACAAGTTTGTATAAAAGTCTAATCAAATGTTCTGATAATGGTTATTTTTATATTTGAATTCAGGTATAATGAACCATAGGGTCATAAAGAGTAGATGGTGCATATACAAATTCATATCCACTTCATAATTTATAACAATTAGTAATTTTGATGACAGAATACTAGTTCTTGGGAACAAACATACCAAAAACTACACCCATTTGGTCTAGAATAGCAAACAATCACCAAAGTCAAATAACACAACTCAAAACACTTAGTACTCCACTAATAATTTCAAAATTTAGCACAAAGGACATTATTTTAAAGACTTAATCTGGATATATGAACAATAAACAGAAAAATAGAAGAAAAAAAAAAAAAACATGAAAGAAATGAAAGCAAATAATAAAGAAAGATTGTTAAAGAAAAAAATGGTTATGACTGCTACTGGAGTACTGTGTTCAGGGAATCCAGAACAACCACATATTATATTCTTATTGTCCCTCGTTTAATCGTTGCTAGCAAAACCTATGCTTTAAATAAAATGCTTTTATACTAACTTTTCATACATTAAATTTGATTTCTAAATCAAAATATACCTAAGTCAGGTTTCAGTGTAAGATATTTATAAAGTAGCCAGTATTAAATAAATTGTTTGAATATTTATTTTACAACTTGAAAGTCTATTTTGCAACTGTAGCTCATTTTCTTTGGCTCTACTTCAAAAAAAAAAAAAAATCCTTTTGTGTCTCACATGTCTTAAATCATCTTAAGATGTCTTCATCTTAAGACATCTTAAGTCACTGCATGTGTTTAGGAGCTGGTTGATCACATCTGAGAAGTGCTTGTAAAAGGAAGCAACGTTGTAGTATCTTTTATTCCAACAAGTTAATCAATAAATCCGCTCTGCTTTCATTGCGCATCATCTGTAAACTGAAAAGCTGAAGGCTGACTTGCATATGTGCTAATGCACTAATGCAGTAAATGATAAGAATATGTAAGTGGTTGATTCTAATCACAGCCTTGTGAAGCTATATTGCAGAAAGCAGAATTAAATCCACAGGGCTACCCTGGACATCTGTTGTGTGGAGCTCTGACTTTGCAATTCCTATTGACAGCTACATCAAACATCTGAGTGCTTGAAATATTTGAGTGAGTGACCAGAACTCTTTAGGCTCAAATGAGATGCTGCATTACTGCATTAATAATCAGAGGAATGTTCATCAGTTCAGACATCTACAAGTTAGACACTATATTTCTATCTAAACTCTGAATTTTAAATAGACATGTTTTCTTAGAATGTAAGAATATTTTACCATTGTGTGCATTGACACAGCTAATCATAGCAGCTAATCATAAATGAGCAGATTTGTAGAAAGATTCAAGCATTAAGTGTTATCTGGAGTATTATGTTCAGGTCTGGGGCCCCCAATACAAGAAGGAAAGGGAGTTGTTAAGGTCCAGAGGAGAGCCACAGAGATGATAGAGGGATGGAGCACCTCCCCTACAAAGACAGGCTAAGGGACATGGACTTGTTCAGCCTGGTTAAAAGAAGGCTACGGGGTGACCTCTTGGCAGCATGTGACATGGAGTATGGAGAGATCAACTTTTCACAGTCTCAGCAAAGATATATTATGCTTCAAATTATGATAGATTCAAAGAAAAACAGAGATTATGCATGGAAAAGGGATGACAATCTGTTAAGCTTATTACTAAAATGCTATCAATACTGAAGGCTTTTGTGGGGTTAAGAATGTAAACTGGGAAATAATATGTAAGAGCCATTTAAAGTTCAATAAATATGCAGTAGAACCACATGACTCAGGAAGTTTTTGAGCCAAAACTAATTCAAAAGTAGAAGAACACTGTCTGGAAGCAACATACCTATTTTTATTTTTTTTATATATACACTTCTTACCAGATCCCAAAGAGATGGCCTTTTCTTACATTTATATATATATATAAAAAATAAAAATATGGCCTTTTCCCTCTCAAGCATCTGTTTTCTCACCAATACCTGGCATTTTCTCCCAGAAATACCAGCTTTCTCACGGATACATGACCTTCTCCCCCCCACATCAGACATTTTCTCCCAGAAATATGTCATTTGAGCACAGAGATCAAGTCTCCCCGAAAAAGCACTTTTCTGAGAAATACCTGACATTTTCTCTCCAAAATACTACTTGACACTCCTCCAGTGGACATTTTCTCCCGTGTTTACCATATTTTCTCCCCGAGACCACTTGGCACACCAAAAATACCGCAGTTGCTCTCCTCTACAAGACAGTCTTTCCCACCATTTCCCACTTTTCTCCCTCATTTATCTCATTTGCTCCCTGAAGTTCCAGCTTTCTCCTCATTCGATGACATTTTCTCCCAGAAATTCCCGTTTTTCACCCAGAGGATGGCATCTTCTTCCAAAAAGAACACCTTAGCTCCCAGAAATACCAGCTTTCTCCAATCCAATGAGATTAGCTCCCAGAAATACTGCTTTTTGCCCAAACACATGATCTATTCCACCACAACTATCATGTTTTAATCCTCAAGAATACATTTTCTACCAGACCTATGCCATTTCCTCCCACAAATACCACCCTTCTCCCAAATACGTGGCATTTCTTCCCACAAGTACTACTCGGCCATCCAAAAGAGGACATTTCCTCCCCAAAGAAGGAGACTTGCTCCCTGAAAAAACAGCCTTCTCCCCAAACAGATGAAGTTTTCTACCAGAAAAACAGCTTTTCTTAGATATGCTTCACGCTTCATCCACAAAATACTATATGACAATGCCAAAGGTGACTTTTTCCAACAAAAATACGATCTTTTCTCCCACAAATATCACCATTCTCCCAAACAGATGACATTTTCTACCACAAGTACTACTTCACACTCCACAGGATGAGACTTACCATCATACTTTTCTAGACTTCATATCACAGTTTCCTCCCAAATTAGATTTCCTTCCAGACATACCAGCATTCCCCGAAACAGAGGACATTTTCCCCCGGAAATACCATCTTTTCTCCCAGAAATGCCAGCTTTGTCAAAGATATATGAACTTTTCTTCCAAATCCATGATATTTTCCCCCAGAAATATCAGTTTCCTTCTTCTCCAAAAAATATAACACTCCAATACCCAATATCTCATTTTCAGCCAAAACTATCACATTTTCTGACAGAAAAACCAGCTTTCTTCCAAAAATATGACATTATCTCGACAAAATACCACCATTCTCCCACAGAGATGGCATTTCATCCCACAAGTACTACTTCACACTCCACACGATGATACTTTCCATCAAGAATAGGGCATTGGACCACAGAAATACCAGCTTTCTGCCTAAGAGATGACATTTTCTCCCAGAAATACCACTTTTCTCCCAGAAATACAGGAACTTTTCTGCCAGAAACACCATGCTCATCCTCTCCAGATGTTGTTTTCACCCCAAACACTAGGACCTTTCCTCTCACTACTCCCTGCTTTTTCAAAACTAGATGGTCTTCTCTCCCAGAAATACTAGCATTTTCTGAAAGAAAAGAATGCTGAAAAATCTCTTCAAGTTATTCTTCCAGCTAAGGGTGACGTGATACACTCCTGACACAGTACCGTGGGAAGATCTTACCATAAACTGGGAATTTTGGCAGACTTGTGAGCAAGTGTTTCAGACAATCAGTTTGACTGCCTGCCATGAACCACGAATCATCTCTTTAGGAGGCTACAGCAGGGCTTCTCCTGAATAACAAATCTCTGAGGCTTTGACAAGGAGGCCTGGTGGGAGATTTGGAAAATCCAGTAGATGGTCCATGGGTCTGATGCCCTAGCTGACCACATCTCAGGGATTCTTATTACTGGACTTGTCCTTGCTGGGTTCCACTGAGCGCCCACCTTTCTGGGAGGTATGAGGTGCGCTCCTGAGCACCTCTGTCCATGGAGCTGCACCTGGAGGGGATGCCATAGAATCATTAAGGTTGGAAAAGACCTCTAAAATCATCTCGTCCAATCATCAGTCCATCACCACCCTGCCCACTAACCACATCCTTCATGCCCTCCAGCACTCCATGCTGTGGGCTGATGCTCCGAGAGCAGAGGTGACGGCATTCACTTCAGAACCTCATCCCTCGCCTAACCCAAAGCACCTCACCACCCAATTCTGGGGATACGCTCTGTGTGGGGTGGCAGATGAAGAACCTGGTCTTTAAGGACCACGGTGCCCTAAACTCGGTGGCCATGCCTGTGTGGATGTTTTTGAGGTTCATATCCTCATGTGGGAAGTGCTGGGCTGGCCATTTGCAACCAATGGCACACCGCATCCAGCAGACTCCACAGGGTTTTCTCATTTAAACAACCATTGTAGCACTCCAGGAAAATGGGAGCTGGGATGGAGCATCCATTACGGTAGAGCTGCACCGTGCTGCGATGCATCTGACACGCAGTGCATCCGGAAGCAGCTTTATTTTTAACCCACGTTTTTAATTCCCGTGAGCAGAGCAGGAAGCACAGCCCCGCAGGCACCAGCAGCACAATCTGCAAGCCGAGATTACAGCTTTGTGAGTGCGGGAGATATTTCCATCCTCCTGATGGCTGAGCCGAGAGGGAAAAAGGGGAGGGGAACAAAAAACGTCCATCTATGAGGCGAAAGCTCCCGAACGAGGAGCCCCGGGCACAATCCCGCGGCACCAACCCCGGCCCGCAGCGGGGCCTCACCCGGCCACCGCCCTCAGCGGCCCCACCCGCAGCCCCGCGCCCGTTGCTCGGCAGCTGCGAGCCAACCGAGCCTGCCGGGAAGGTGGAGGGGCAGCACCACGGATAGCTCTTATTGGTCGAAGGAGGTGAGGGCGGAGCTCGAGGACGGCCGTCTTCTTCGCTATTGGCGGAGAGAGCCGTCAGTGCGGGGCGGGGGGCGGGGCCTCGCGGCTAGCGGGGCCGCGTTGAACGCCGCGGTAGGGCGGGGGGAACGGAGCGAGGGGGCGGCGGCGGTCGAGGGTAAGCGAGCCGCCGGCTGCGAGGAGAGCGGCGCGAGGTAGGGAGCGGCGCGGGGGCCGTCCTCACCTGTCACCGGGCGCTCCGCCCTCCCTCCTCGCGGCCCCCGGGCTCCGGCCGCGGGCGCGGTCCCTCGCGGTAGCGGCCGGGCTGGGGCTGTGCTTTCGTCTAAGGGGACCCTCGTCCGGCTGCCCTCAGGTAGGTGGGAGGGGGGCGGAGAGGGCAGACCCCGGGAAGGCCGCCTCTGGGCGCGAGGGCTCCCCGCCGCCGTCGCTGCGGCAGGCGGCACCCCGGAGTGGCGCTGCGCGAGGGGGGGAGCGGCTGGGGGCCGCCTCCGTGCGCGGGGCGGGGGGAGTTGCGAGGGCAGAGCCGCGCGACTTCTTATTCGTATAGCCGCGCTTCTTTTCACAGCAACGTGAATAGCTGTAAAACACATAATTCTACCTAAATTAAGTTGTTTAAATTGGAGATAAACAGATGTCTTAGACCTGCTTCTCTTATAAGAAATCTCCCTGTAAGTAAGTCGGCACGCGTGTTGTACCCTGATGAGCATTTTGATCCTGGAACCCTTTTATATATGAAGTTGATGTATTTCTTCAAGTTCTCATAGAGCAAATTTAAAGTGGCATGGATCCAATGGAAGGTACAACCAGTTCTTTGGATATAAACGCGTTAAACACCAGAAAGATTGTTTATTCCTCTCATGTCTTGCATGTTTTAAATCAAAGCTGAATGTCTTCTCCTTTACTTGTTAGTGTTGTGCTATACTTCGTCATGCTCAGGGGCTGTTTGACATCTTCTTCTTATTCGCAGCTTCCTTTGATGGGGAGAAGCATGCCATCAATCTTCCTTCTGTAAACAGTGCATCGTTTGTCCTACGTTTCTTGGAGAAACTCTGCCACAGTCTTCAATGCGATAATCTTTTCAGTAGCCAGCCTTTCAGCCCCTACATGGGGTGTGCACATAGTCCCACGGAGTACGGTAGGAACAAACCAGGTACTATCAAACAGCTGTTGTTTACAAGTACTGATATTTTTGATAAGTGTGGTTACTTTATGAAATTTAACATTTTAATCTGCTTTGCTATAACTTTAATTGATTGAAATGAATACTCTTCAGTTCTTAGAGGATTCGTTCCAGAGCACAAGTGCTGTGGCAGGTTGGGATAGCTCATACCACATGTGCAGAAATCATTTTGTTCTGCTCACTCTTTCTTGTGGTCAAGTAGGAATTGTACCACTGGGTTACTAAAAGAACAGACTCAAAACTTCACATTTTGCCTGTTCAATTTATGTTTGAATCATAAAATAACCTTGGAGAAAGATGCTTACTACCTTATAAGAAGGGGCTTGCTCTGAGAGATGATTCAGTTCAGCCTATCCTACAACATTAAATACTCTTTTCTTCCTTCTTTGTTCACCTTGCTCAGTGGCGGCTCCAAAATTTTAAATTCTGCAGCATACAGTCTAGTAGAGAAGGTGGGTTTTGCAGCTGGCTGCTTGTGACATTTTATGTGAGTTTTGGTACTCTGGGGGTATATAGAGTGAGAGGGAAATAACATGCTCAGGGTCTCCCATCAAATGGCTTGCAGTGCTGGTATTACGAGTCCCGGTCCAAGGGTTATCAGGAGCCGTAGCTGAGAAAACTTTGACATCAATGCAGTTTCAGTCTTAGAGGTGCTGCTTTAGAAAATAAAGTATTGTGGTGGTTTTGGTATTTCGGTTTTTATTTGTTTTGTTTTGTTTTTTTCCAGTAGAGAAATTGTATTTGTTTCATTTCATCAAATAAAAGTCATTTGCTTTAATACTTTTCAGGAAAGTAGCCTAAATTTGGAAATTTGGATGATGATAGTATAAACTAAGCTGTTACTTCAGCTTTTGAAGTTTGTATTGAATGACCGATTCTATGTGAAATGGATTTGTTACCTGGTGAATGACTTGATGTATGTTTTTGCTTTTGTACTTTCATGATAAGCCTTAAACCACTTTGCACAGTTTCCAGGTAAGTACTGTTCTTTTGTTTAGCACTGAAAGTCAAACTGTAGTGTGGAAATCATACATGCATGGTTGCTGAAGATAGCAGATACTGACCATTGTGCACAGACATTATTAACGCTGTGTGGGTGCTTCAGAATGGGCACCAATAGCAGGCGTATGCTATAGGGTTTGGTTTGTTGTATCGTCTCAAATCTGAGAAAAAATAGGGCAGCAAGGACAACTTTTAAGAATAGATTTTTGGTAGTTTAGAGCATGTACTGGTAGTTCTTGCTTTGCTGGGACTATTGCGTGAGTAGAGATGCAGGTTGTGATAGCTTTGTACGTTAGCAGGGTACGGAAAGGCTTTAGAGGTCAGATGGGAGTGAATTTGGGACTTAAGAAACAATGCAGTTCTAGCACGTGAAACATGTCTCTATTCTGTGTGCACTAGGTGTGAAGAAAGCAGAAATATTGTGTATAAATATGGCTTGTTCTTTTTCAGTGTGTGCTTATGTCAACAAGCATGGAAATTCTGGGCCTCACCTGGGTAAGAAAAAGGTTCAGGAGCTTCCAGATCACTTTGGACCAGGTCCTGTCAACGTGGTACTTCAACAAGCTGTACAAGCTTGTGTGGATTGTGCCTATCAATCCAAAACAGTCTTTGGATTTCTGAAATCTGGCCATCATGGAGGGGAAATGATAACTGGTATGTGAAGGTGTTTCTAATTTTTTTGTTTCTTCACTTGTTTGTGAACCTAGGGTAGGGAGAAAGAACGGAAGTAACCTGCAGTGAGATTCTATCACTTTTGTAACTCCTTAAGCATAGTCAAGAATGTATGTTTGTGAACTACTTTATTAAGATAGTCCTGGTGGAGTATACTTTATATCACTGGGAGTCCAGGATTTTCTGAACAGTTCTTAAATCAGAGTCTAGCAATAGTAAAGTTGAATTACATGTACACTGTACAGTTAGGTTGTTGGTAATAAGCAGAGCTTGTGCATCTCAACAGCTGCAGCTATACAAGCTATACATTTGTCAAGTAAGCTCAGTATGAGTGGAGTATCAGCTTTATTAATTCAAGTCATTCTCATAATCTTATCCATACATAATGTTTGTGTTCTTAATACCTTAACCAAGTGAGTGAAAAGTTTCCAGCTAATCTGTTTAGCTTCCAGGCAAGTGATTCCACATGTTAAATTTGCTGCTTCCTCCTTTCTCCCATTCCCTGGTCTCTTAGGTCAGTGTTCGTTCTCTTATGTCCTCTATTAAGGAATAGGTTTAGTTCTGCTACATATTAATGCCATGCCTACAGATAAATTATCCTTACATCTCAAACTGAATAGCTGCTGCTTGACATTTTTTTTTTCCTTCTAGGCTAGGAAGTCTCTGTATGGCAGTTAGCACATCAATTCATAATTCTATCACTGGCAGTAAAAAGACTTGGTGTTACTTTAATCTCCTTACGTTAACACCAGGTGTGAAAGATGATTAGTGGAATACAGGTTTAATTAAATCCTTGTAAAAGATGTTGCTATCTAACAGTGTCTGTAACATAGCACCCTGACCTGCATATAGCAGAATTTCAGTAGTCCTTGCTTATGTGTCTGCACAAGTTTGTTCAAAAGATAGATGCTTCTTTTCTACTTTGTAAGAGAAGTTTACTGGAACTGTGTAAGTATGGGTTTGAAACTTGTATTACTTTATTTTTTGCAAAACATATGAAATTTTATTATATTATTAATATAATAACATAGTAGTGCCTTGTTGTGCCTCATTCCAACAAGTCATGTTTTTGGGAACAAAATACACTGAGATGTGCTTTGCCAGTATTCTGATTGTTATTGTTCTAGAAGAAGGACTAAATTGTAGGCCAGTGGTGAATGTGGGCTATGATGGAATAGTTGAAAGTAATTATTTTACAAAGCAGATGTAAAAAAAAAAAAAAAGAAAAAAGAAATCTATCTATTTCTGATATGTTTTCATTGAAAAATCCTATAGGAACAGGAATTACTATTGTAATTACTGCTAGATTCAAAGAAGTCAGCTCAGTAGTCCTAAGCTCAAGAAGCCTGTGGGCTGCTCCTGAAGCAGAGTGCTGGAGCTCTCTCAGGTGTTACAGAGCCACAAGGCCCTTGTGGGTTTCCTGTGTTTTTTAGCTCTTGTCTTCTCATCATCTTGTTGGATAGGTTGCTGAGAGGCTCACCGAGTGATAAGTCAAATCGTAAGTCATTTTATAAAAAATTTTTGAGGGATATATTTTGAGAAGAACAAAATGTGGCTAAGGTTAATGTAACGCATTAAAACTCTTTGAAAGGGTAGATAACAGCAGGACAAGGGGAAATGGTTTTAAGCTGAAGGAGGGAAGATTTAAGTTGGATGTCGGGGGAAGTTCTTTACAGAGAGAGTGGTGAGGTGCTGGAACAGGCTGCTCAGAGAGGCTGTGGATGCCCCGTCGCTAGAGGTGTTCAAGGCCAGATTGGATGGGGCCCTGGGCAGCCTGGTCTAGCACTGAATGTGGAGGTTGGTGGCCCTGCATTGGCAGGGGGTTGGAGCTTCATGATCCTTGAGGTCCCTTCCAACCCTGGCCATTCTGTGATTCTGTGAAAACCAACTGTGCAGTTGAATAGGAAGGTAGGGTGTAGACAGTAGAATTAAATGAGAAATTGCAGAATGAAATTGTGAGAATATTTTCTTGTAGAGTTTTTGTTTGAAAGTTGTTTTTTTTTTTTTGTATAGTTGGTTTTTCTTTAAGACTGGCAAGAAAAACAATTGTCTGCATCAGAGATTAAGGAAAGAAATCTACATCTTTTGTGATGAACTTTCATGGCAAGTATTGTATTTGCTATAGTAGAAAACTGCATGCTGGGACTTGGATGAAATAATCTTGCTACAATATGTGTGAATAATTAGTGGGTTCTTTTGGTTCAGCTGCCAGAGAAAATAATTGTTTTGAATGGAGTTGAATTTAGGATTTTTTCTTACTCAAAACAAAAGCACAAACCATTTTAATTTTGCTTGATGCATAAGGTTTCAATTCCAGCAAATGTAACCAAAGGGAAATTAAAGGCTTGATTAGCAAGCCCACTCATGGTGGTGGTGTCAGCCCCTTTTTTCTGCTTCTAGCTCTGAGTCTGTGTCATTTAGTGGATGAAACAGACTGAGGTTCAGATAAACCTTCTCAAGCAGAGAATTAAATCAGTCTCTTGGGTGATTTTCTTCACTATCAGACAGACACATTTGTCTGATAGTTTAGTGCTCAGCCTTTCTCCTGGCTTGAGCTTGCTGTTTGAAACATACCTACACAATGAAAAGTAAAGAAATGAGAATGACTCTTCATCCCAAGGGCTGGGGTTGCACAAACAAGCTCCATTCCCTGTTTATTTGTCATTTGAGGTTGAGGTTGTTGCACCTCAGAAGTGCTCCTTTTTATTTTCAGCCCTAGCATTTATCTTGGAAGTAAGAAGCTTATGTTGTTCCCAGGCAGAGCAGAGAGTTGAGCCTGTAGATCTGGATCCCACTCCTTTGCTTGGAGTTCCTATGGTTGCCCTCAGATGTTTGGAGTACAAGGGAGCTGTGTTTGCACTGAATCCTGTTTTCTTTTTTTTGTGGATTTTTCTCATGGTGTGACTTGGGGCATTCAGATGGCCTCAGATGTTTCTTGCTTTATCCTCCTGACAACTCTAAGATAATATTATTCTTTTCAGTGCTTCTTTTCAAAATGAGAAATTAAGATGTGGAGAACAAGTAATTTCCCTAGGGCCATGTAAGACTACCTGTGAGGCTATTATGAAGTTATCTGAATGTTTGCTGCAGCTGATAGTGCTACCTTGAAGTAGAGATCAGGCTGTGCTGGGTCTCACAGCCCATTTGCTCTCCAGAACTGGTTGAGCTCCTAGCAGAAATATGCCTCCCGAGACCTTTTCCCCAAACAGGAGGTAGAGAGCCTTGTGTCTGAGCCACATGTGAATCATTAGGTTTTCATTCAAACATTGGAGTCTGGAAAAAATGTGAATGGGCCATGGAAACCCGTGGGTCCAGGATTTATCCCTGTGGTACTGACTCTTAAACTCTAGGCACCTGCACTGATCACCACACAATGAAAGCAAACGAGAGGTAGTGTGTTATTGTTGATGCTAGCTCGTGTACTTGCATTAACCCTAATCATAGGCTCACTTAACAGTATAAGTCAGTCACGCTTCTGATTTCCTAAGGAAGCATAAAATATGCTAGAGCTGGGGCGTTTTCTTTGTTTTTGCATGTAATATCTGTCTATTTCTGTAACGCAATATGGGTATGCTTCTTATTTCAGACTTGTGAATAAAGGCTTTCTTGTAATTTTTGTGGGTTTGTGTTTTGTTTTGTTTTTTTTTTTTGAAAATGCATCTGCCACTAACCAAATGTGATCCTTTAAAGCTCTGCTTACCATTTGGAAACTCAAAAACAGAAAGCTGCCTGAGAAGACAAATTGATGCATAAACCTGGTGTTCACACTGATTCTTTCCAACCCTAAGCATAATTTACAAGTTTGTTCCTGTTGTAGTGTCTTTCTAATTAGAAATAACCAAAGGATTCAGATAACGTAATTGTAATTATTTACCTATGTAGTGGTGGCATTTGCAACAGTAAGTTTTTTCGGAATCTCACCAAGTATCACAAAAAGGGAAAATTATCATTAACTACTACTACTATAGTACTACTATCATTCTAAATATTTAGGGAGCAAGGAAGGAAGTTAATAAGTTAAAGATGTTGGCCCATGTTCAGTCTCTTTGTAATCACTCATTCAAGTCCATTCTTGTGGTATCTCTGCCACCTAGATTTTTTAGAATTAAGTTGGAGTTTCATCACTGTAGCGTTGACAGCAGGATGGATTTCTCTAATGGTAAAATATCAAATGACAAGATGAGTTTCTGTAGTCAAAATTTCAGTGGTGATGCATGCCAGCAACGTTTTGTTGCAACGTTCTTAAAAGAAGAAATCTTTTATAGCGTGCAAGTTCTTTAAGATATGGTGATGCATTGTGGTTTAACCCAGCAGATCACTGAGCGTCACGTGGCTGTTCATTCACTGCCCCCATCTCAGTGAGATGGAGAGGAGAAATGAGGGAAAAAATGAGATAGAGAAAAAGAAAAGCATAATAATTATGGCATGTATATCTACATATACACACACATACTTGTAATCTAGATTTATAACAACGGATGCACAAGCAATTGCTCATCTCCTCTTGAGGTCTTGAAACAGTAAACGTTCGGTGCAGAAAGTCTATACCAAATTAACTTGAAAAACTGATGCTTTCCAGCTTCAGGTGAGGCAGTTATTCATTGATCTTTTGTACATTTCAAGTGTGCAAAAACTCACCTCTGGAAGACTGATATTTGTAGATAAAATTGATATGGCTTACTGGGCTCTGTTAGTGGCTCTTAGATGTAGTAAATTTGATGTTGTTAATTATCTTCTGCATATGGAAGTTCTACTTCTGCTGAATTTACCTGTCATTAACAGCTTGCTGCATTGTGAAATCATTAAATAGCAGCCTTTAACATATTTAACTCTGGTTTTTGAAAAGCTGAACTTCCTAATTGGGACTCATACATGTATGAACCCTTGGTGTCTGGTGCTGACTTGAGAATAAAACTTCAGTTATTACTTACAGGGCCTGCCTTACAGCATAAGATCACATGGCAGTGCCTTCTGCTTTCAGTATTTTACCAGTGCTGTGGTACAACTGGGTCTGGTTAATACCTGTTCAGATACAAGACAGAGTAAGGAAAATGTGTTTATTATTTCAGATCAGCCCTTTTTTACAAGGCATCGATTGGTTACTTGGTGGTGAATGTTGGGTTCTATTGCAGATGTGATGCCATCCATGCAGTAATGGATGGAAATACATTAAAGGAGCAGCATAACAATTTATTTCACAGGGCAAAGGTCAAGAGAGTGCTGATTCCATTTTACAAATCTAACAAAACTGAAGTGGCAGAAGCATTCTTTGAAGGCTTAAGCAGATGAGGGATGTTCAGTTTTCTGTTACAAAACCTAAATCAGAGAGCATTGAAATCTGTTGAATTTTGGAATAGTTGAGAGTAAGAATGTGAATTCTGTTTGTAACAGAAAAAAACTTGTTCTCATTCCATCCCTCTACTACTCGCATCTGCTCCACATGTCGAAGTAGGAAAAGAGTCATCTGTTGCTCCGTTAATTGCAAAACTGTATTTGTCAGACACCAATTCTGAATCAGCTCTCATACCTGTTACCATGCTTTCAATAACAAGACTGCAGCTGGGGTTGGTTTGTAGGGAGGCTAGATGAATTGAAAGGGAGTGGATTGGGATAGTATAGCTGCTGGACAGAAACACCTATTTTAAAAGATGATCATCCTATGAAGTATGCCAGTTTTCCCACCTTGTGTATGTGACCTGAGGAGCTATGTTAAGATAAGCTTAAGATAATGGCAGGACAAGGGGAAATGGCTTTAAGTTGAGGGAGGGAGGATTTAGGTTGAGTATCAGGGGAAGTTCTTTACAGAGTGAATGGTGAGGTGCTGGAACAGGCTGCCCAGAGAGGCTGTGGACACCCCTCTTCCTGGAGGTGTTCAAGGCCAGTTGGATGAGGTCCTGGGCAGCCTGGTCTAATATTTAATAGGGAGGTTGGTGGCCCTGCATATGGTGGAGGGGTTGGAGCTTCATGATCTTTGAGGGTCCCTTCCAACCCAAGCCATTCTATGATTTTCTGATTCTAAGCTCAAATGCTAGTGTCTTGGGAATCAAAGCAGAGTTTCTCTTTGCCATCCCTATTTACAGTTGCTTAACTAGGATCTGTAGTATCAGAAAGAAACCTGGGATATAATTGGAGTAAATGCAATTAAATTCTTCTGTAAAATAGTCAATTTAAAACCCTTTATGTCTTGAGCGATCATGGAAAGAGTGACATAAAATGATTATTTAACGGATGTATTTGGGATCTCTGCTTGATTACTATAAAAAGATTCCTTCATAAGACATTGTATGGAGTTGGCTGATATTTGCTGAAATACTCCTGTTGAAACTTTCTGGTGTGGAATATTGCTTCCAGTATTTCATCATACCTTTAAAAACTTATGAAGTTTCAATCTACAAGTTTTGGACTCCTTCATAGTGCTTTTCTGTAGCCATTTGAAGTATTACTTCTGCCTTTCAGTCTTGCACTGAGACTTCATTTGTTGGTCTCATTCTCTACTGATCTAATTTTCTCATTTGTTTCCTTTAATATTATAGTGCTTATCATTGATTGTGTCTGTTAGTATCTCTGAAATTCTATAGAAAGATGGCTATTGCTTTCCTTTTAGCAAGTTGCTGCAGCTACTTCAAGCCGACAAATAAAAGTTTGCTTTCTCCAAAAACCTCAGTAGCCACTGCTTTGCTTTTTTGATACAGATCAAACTAGAAAGTTTATCATTATTGTCTTGAGGATTGTGTACTTGAAAGAGAAGGGCTTGTGGACTTAAAAGCTTCTTTTTGCCACAAGTGTTGTGTTTAATAGAAGATGTTATGGTGGATTGCGTGTCTTGCTTTACTGAATTCACTAAGTAGGGAACCGGTTCTCTGGGTGTCTTTGTTCCACTTTGGGATAATGTTGCCTGAAGATCATAACTGTGAAATACACCTCAAGTTCTTCACTAAACTCCAGTTTTATACAGACTTCAGGAGAGAGAACGTAATTGCTAATAGAACAAGTTAAACGTGCTTAAAAAGCTCTCTGTGTGTTTTTTGTTGCTGTGGTTTGTTTGTTTGTGGAAAATACTCTTCCTTTATTTAATTCTGGAATTTTCCCAAGAAATTATTGGAAGTTGTCATATAAGAAGAGTAATAAAGAACATATTCTAGGAACTTGTTTCACAGATTGTACCAGTTACCCCCAAGAATATGCTGCTCCACTAGCATATGTTTTATAACTTTCATAGAGTAATTTTCAAGATGGTAATGTGGAGTTTACACTTCTGTGAACCTGTTAGCTATATTTTCCAGCTCTTAACTCTCTTGCCAAAGCAGCATTTGTTTCATGCAGATTTTTGCATCAGGCTTCCAACTTCTTCCTCAGGCTAGATGTTGGCCTAGTGCAAGTGGAGCTGAGAACATACAATGATGAGAGAATGGAGTGGTGTTCCCACTGATGTTTAACGACTCGTAGTTGCAGCATTGTGATCAGACTGTATTGTGTTAGTGTGCATGTGAGTCTAGGATTTACAGCCTTCTGCAGCTCTGCGTGTAGTCTCTTCAGTTTTTTGTGATGGCTATTGTCTCCGAACATATGGAGATCTACAGATGATAATTGTCCTCTTGCGTATGAAGTTAGAGACTCCCTCTACTGTGTAGAACAAATTAAACATTTGCTAGTTAACATGAGAGGTTTTTTTATGTTAAAAAATTCTTTTTATATTTATAAAAAATAGAAACATAATGCACTCCTAAACAAATTCTCAGAAGATAACCATTAAGAAAGATAATGAAAATGCTTGACTGAGATTGCATATGTGTTAATGCTAATATCAGACAATGAAAAAAAAATCAAACCTTACGTCCACATCCTGCTCATAATATTCAACATATACAGCTGAGATGATTTATGGAAGACTGTCTCAAACTTGTCTATTAGACATTTTACTGGAAATTTTTTAATGTAGTAAAGGACCAGTGATTACTTGAGAATGACTATTCTTCAGTAAGTCTTGTCTCACAGGAGACTTGTTAACAGGCTTGGAGCTTGTTATTATCTTCAAGAGAACATAGCAAGGAATTAAATAACAAAGCTACAAAGCCCATCGTTTTGAACAGATTGATGCTTTTGTTTTCTGTAGCAGAAACGTTACGTATAGAAGAAAACAGCACTTCCAAAGAGCATCGCTTTTCTGAGGACTCTATGGATTCTGCACTTAATTCAGTAAATCTGTCAAGCCCAGCCCGTCGAAATTCCACTGAATATCGTACTTCGGGGAGTGCAGCATATTACAGGAATTCCTTTCAGCCAGTGACTGCTACCTCAAATTCAGCCCCGATCCTGCGCCGGCTGTCATTGAGCTCTGCTGGGAACAGCAGTTACTATGAAGTCAGTAGGAATCGAATACAGAGGAGGATTGAAGGTATGCCTGAACTTTCCAAAGTATGTAACAGCTTTTATGAACATGCAAAGTCCGTGAGTTATGAACAAAGAAGTTCTTTGCCACAGAAAATACGTTACATATGGAGTGAGATGTTGTGCTGTTGCCAAGCACATCAGGCTTGCTAATGTAACTTCAAATGCAGAACTTAAGCGTGCTAGAACTAATACCATGGTACAAGCCAGAGGAGTCTTGTCTGCTGCTCTTTCCTCTCACTGCTGTCGTGGACCCTGCAACAGGCTGGATTGGACAGTGCTGGTTAAACACAGCTTGTTTCCTGAGCATTTTATCAATTATTTCTGTATTGCTGACATACAGATATAGGGTTTTTTCCTGTTCCTCTGCACAGTTGAATTTCCATTTGCCACTTTCCCAGATACTGGCATCTTGGGACCTGGGAACCAAACACAAGTCAAACTAATCCCTCTAGGTATGTCATAATGCTGGTTTTTATGTTGCTGTAATTATCTGCAGTTGTATAGAGTATTTAAGACAAATGGAACTGTTTGGTACGTGAAAGAAAATAAAACATCCTTTATTTTAATGTATGACAAAGAATGAATAATAAAAGCCTATTGTTAAGAATGTCATATGTAAAATGAAATGTGTTAGTCCTGTACAGACTAGTGATGCTTCTTCTTTTCACAATATTCTTACGCTGAAAGCTGCAAGTTCCACAACTGGACCAGATCTGAATTCACCTAAAAGGGAACCTTCAAGAATATTGAATAAGGGGGTGGTGATGGTTTACCAAAGCAAATGGTGATGTGGCAAGTTGTGTGATTGACTTATGGTTCCAGTCTGCACAGATACAAAGCTCCAAGGCCAAAATTTTGCTAGAAGAAGTGAAGTCAATCACATTCTCTTCTCATGAATACTATTTACATTTTGTAAAAACAATTGAGAAGCAAAAACATCTGTGAACTGATCGGTGAACCGTCACCCAGTCATAACAACATTCACACAGTATTACATAATCTTGTATACACCTAAAATACATTGGGAATTTCCCTCAAGAAGCATTGATCAGTTTTTATCTTTCTGCCATTCAACAAGACCTGGACAGGGTGGAAAGGGAGAGAAAAAACCTTATGAGGTTCAACAAGGGCAAGTGCAGAGTCCTACATCTGGGGAAGAGTAACTGCATGTATCAGTACAGGTTAGGGTCTGACTTGCTGGAAAGAAGCACTGCAGAGAAAGGCCTGGGTGTCCCTGTAGACAGCAGGGTGACCACAAACCAGCAATGTGGCCTTGTGGTCAAGAAGGCCAATGGTATCCTGGGATGCATTAAAAAGAATGTGGCCAGCAGGTTGAGTGAGGTGATCTCCCCTCTCTTCTCTACCTTGGTGAGGCCACATGTGGAGTGCTGTGTCCAGTTCTGGGCTCCTCACTTCAAGAAATACAGAACTTCTGGAGAGAGCCCAGTGGAGGGCCACAGAGATGATGAGGGGCCTGGAGCATCTCCTGTATGAGGAAAGGCTGAGACCTGGGGCTGTTCAGCCTGAAGAAGAGAAGGCTGAGAGAGGATATTATCAATGCTTATAAATACCAAAAGGGTGGGAGTCAAGCAGATGGGGCCAGGCTCTTGCCTGTGGAGCCCAATGACAGAACAAGGAGCAGGGGACACAAACTGGAATAAATGACGTTCCATTTGAACACAAGGAAGAACTTCTTTACTGTGAGGGTGACAGTGCCCAGGAACAGACTGCCCAGAGAGGTGGTGGAGTCTCCTCTGGAGATATTCAAAACTCATCTGGACGTTTTCCTGTAACTTACTGTAGGGAACCAGCTTTGTTAGACTCAATGACTTGCAGAGATTCTTTCCAACCACTGCAGTTCCCCCTTGAGAAAATGTCTTTCTCCAATTTTTCAGTTTAAAAGGAAATTACATCCTAATTCAAAAAGTCTTGTTTATTTTTAGGAAGAGACAGATCTCTTGGTAAATAATGACAGAACAGTCTGTCTGAGCTTTCATAATACCTTTACTGAAGAACTGATTAGAATTTCTCCAACACATACATATGAGAGTTTACCTGATAAGAAACATCTAGAATGACCACAAATCCATTTCCTATCTTCTGAAAGCAAAGTATTATTTACTAACCAGCTAACTGCAGGAGAAGACTCTTAACAGAATAGAAATTTATGTTCTTAACATGCTCCTTTTTGAAGAAAATGGTAGAAAAGAAAGAAGTGAGGAATAGAGGATACTTAAACCAACCTGGATCCACTAGAAAACTTCAAAGTAGGGACAGTTACAAAAGCTCAGCTATTCCATTGAGGGAGTAAGCACAAAAAGAAAGACTGAAGCCTTTAGCTAGCAGTTTGTCAGAAAACAGTCTTAAATATGCGCAAGGGTGGAAAGAGACTTCCTATTTCCTTAAATGCAAGCAGATTGAAACAGTTTCTTTTGATTTCTGTATCTATGATTTTCATAAGCAGTTACAAGAACGGTGTTCTCAGATTGGATATTATGAGTAAATGCTTGTGTTGCATTTAAGGAAATAATAAACAGCAACTATTTCTCATCCAAGAAAAAGACAAACACGTGAACTGAATGAGCAGCTTATGTACATATATCCCCTAGATATCTGCAGCACTCCCATGGTGTTGGCAGAAATGGCAGAGAATTTATAGAGATGCATACCTCCTCAAGCAGAAAGCAGAGGTTACTAAGGCACACTACCCCAGGTATCACCAATAGCAGTAGAAGCTTGTGCTTAGGCAACTCAAGTACACCTTTCACCCCCCACACGAATATTAAACATTACCATCATAGCATCCCCCCCTTTTTTTTTTCTTTCTTTCCTTTTAAATTGTCTTTATCTCAGGCCCACGAGATGCATGGAAATCACATTTGGATTTTCCAGTCATGAGTAAAAACAGATTTTTAGAAACATTTTTGTGCTGTTGTTTTTGTTTTTAAACTAAATAAAAAAGAAATTAATTCACAATTGTCTCCATTGATTATTGATATTTAAGTTTTGAATTGAAATCTGCTTTTTCCCATTCTGGGCATGCAAAGTAGTATAACACTGTCTTGTCCATGCAATTTAATATGTAAAGAGTAAACGTTTTGCCTGGTAAACTGGACACAACTCACTGTATTTTTTGCTATCCAACAATTTGTCTACAGTAACTTCGAGTTTCCCATTCCAAGTCCTTCATATGATATCTCCTTTTTCTCCCAAGTAGTAATAAGGGTCAGAAATACTACTTTCATTTTTCAGAATTTTAGTAATAGTATTTAGTATTTAGATTGTTCCCTAGGGAAGGGATGATTGAACAGGAAACAGCACAA
The DNA here is from genome assembly GCF_987193195.1 of Phasianus colchicus. NCBI lineage: Eukaryota > Metazoa > Chordata > Aves > Galliformes > Phasianidae > Phasianus > Phasianus colchicus. The sequence goes on from NC_143445.1 coordinate 412,966, forward strand.
CATCTGCATTTTATAGCCTTTGTTCCTTGGTTACTTTTTTGATTAAGATAACTATATACATACTATAATATGGAAGGGGGGGTGAAGGGGGAGGAGGGAATTATTTTTCCCCAACAATGTATTTTTGTATATGCTGTAACATTTTTGCTCTTTCACGTTTTCCCTCCTGCCCTCAGACTCATTTTTGCTGACAACCCTGTGCTCTCAAAGCCATGTTCTAGGCTAATATTATAACAGGGAAGCTCTCTATAGGTGCCAGTTGCTTCTCTTTTCTTATCATCAATTTTTAGTTAGTTTTAGCATCATAATAGAGAAGAATTATTTTCCTTACTTGCCACCAACCACTTCTCACTTCTGACACTCTACCAAACTGATGGATGTTCTACATAAAGCAACACTTTCCTTCTTCCCTTTTGATTTAGTAGATTTTTTTTTATTTTAATGTTTGTTTCAGTCTACATATTGAAATAGGTTTTACTGGGCACCTTTACTTCTCAAACTTTCTGCATTCAGGTTTGTAAAGAAAGGCAGACTTTTCTTCTCCAAGATCAGACAGACAGCACATTCTTTGGCCAACAAATTCTTGTTTCTTAACAATACTGACATTTTGCTCTGCCAAGCATTTAAAACTGCATTCCTTTTAGAGACCTTCTCTTCGTTACAGTATATGATACATATTTTCTCTGTATTTGGGAAAACCTAATAACAGATACAATTTACCACCAAAAATATTTGCAGTCATGACTTCATCATAGACTTTTTCCTACTTTTCCAGTACTTGTTTGATACTTTCTTTTTCTAGTAAGCAAAAATTCTAAGCCCTTTGTCCTCCAGTAACTGTCTTTCATTTTCTGATACATTCAAAGATAACCTTTGGAGGCATGCCTTTTTCTGGGAAGCCAAGTTCTAACAGCAGAAAAAAATTTCAAAGGCTGTATGGAGAGCATCAACTACAATGGCAATAATATCACTGACCTTGCTAGAAGGAAGAAATTGGAACCTTCTAATGTGGTAAGAACATAACTTTATCATCATCTAAACTTCTGCTTCTCCTTCTAAGGAAAGTTTGTGAGTGTGTGTGACAGATGTTCTGAAATCATATAATATATAAAACAAAGTTTGTCACATGCCTAAAGATTTCATTATACATACTTTTATGATTTTTTGTTTGTTTGTTTGTTTGTTTGTTTTTAATATCTGGGAACCTGTTTCTGCTGGGATTTAAGTTTCAGCTTTACAGAATTAGCCTTCAGCATCAGATGAATGCTTTTTAAAAGAAAACCAGTAGATCAGTATATACATTTTTGCTTTCATCTTATAGTAACCCAAAACTAGGATGGACAATATTTATTGTTAAATCAATTGCAGTGTGTCAAGGATCTAAATCCTGTTATCTTCCATCCCCACAGAGCAAGTTGCGTGGGTGTGCAAAATCATTAGAAAGGGAAGGCTCAGAGCCATTTTATGGGAGCTCCGTAAAGCATCAAGATACTAAACTTTGAAACTGTTATTTAGCTTATTAACATTACAGGGATTATTAACATTACATTCTATTTTTTTCTCTCCAAAGCATTCATAGTTGCTTTCATGTTTAAACTTGTGTCTTTCTGTAAGGGTTGATCAGGAAATCACTTTAATTTCTGTATTTTTAAGAATCTAGGCGTTCCTAAAATAGTTGGTGGATTACATGAGCAATGTGGGTAGGAAATAAATGTATTATTACCCTGAATTTGAGATAGATCTGTTCAAGGCTTTCTTCTGTACAGTACTGCAGCCTTCACAAAGCCCTGCTCACAGTATGTATAGTTTGATTACCGCTTTTTTTCTTTATGTATTTTGGATAGTACATAACAGTAATGAAGAATAAGATAGAAGATAAACATGTTCAGTAGAAATAAAGTTCAATGATTCTTCTTGGACAGATGTGCAACTTCTGAGATGTCTGTAGGGCAAATTCCAGCTTTTGAAAAGCATAGCACAGCTAACAGTTCTGTAGAGTGTCTATAAACTCCTCTTTCTGGTTTATTTGGATGTGAATTTTCTGTTTGCCTGTTTTGTTTGTTAGTTGATTACATTCTGTTGCCTGTGACATTAAAGCAAAATCTACATATGTAGATTTGGTAGTGTTAGAGGTTTACCACTAAACTGTGGCATGCTAGTTTAATCTGATGATTCACTTCTGAGAATATAAAAACAGAAGTGAACTTTGCTTTCAGATGAATTATTTAAATTTCTTCCGCTCTTCAAAAACAGAATCAGTTTCACTTATGAAATCAACATGGATGTTTATGTTTCTTACAAAAAAACTTTTATTCTTCTAGTTTTGAACCTGATTTAGCATGAAAAATACTAAGCTGAAACTACTATTTTTGTTAACCACGTTTATGTTAATGGCACTTAAGCAATCCAACCAGGATCAAAGCTCCATTGTAGGAACTGTGCAGATGCATAGCAGTAGACATATCCTGCCCTAAAGAAAAAGCAAAAATAAGTAACGTAATGAAATGGAACACAAAGTAATGGGTAAAGTTATAAGAAGCATCATAGGGGGAAAAACAATAGATGGACAAAGAATAAAAAAGAGGTTTGAGACAAAAATAAAAATGTTCTTACTGTCAGATTTCAGAAGTTGTACAAGGAAAAGGAGTAAAAAATTAAATTTATACAACGAGGATGTCCAGAAAATCTAAGAAGTTAATCTTGATTTTACATTGAACAAAAATAGAATGAATAAAAATCCTTAGGTCTCACAAATACGTATGTTATGATCATAAATGCACCATTAAGAGTCTTTCAACATCTTCTTAAGCAATTTATTCATTTTATCTTTAGAGGGTAACAATGTGGAGCAAAAAAGTTTTGCAGTCCTCTGTGATAGAACAAGTGGCAGCAAACCTTGAGGAGAATGAGTAAGATGGATGGCCTTAAACAGTCTTTGCTTTTATTAATGGAGCCTGATTTGTTTTCACAGAAATGAGGCAAATAATAAACATACACAAAAAGGAGAGTAGGAGATAGAAGGACAACAAGAAAAAAAAAATGGAGTGTCAAATTTTCTCCCAAATGGACTTGCAAGAGTTGACAGTGACTTACTAGAGCATTAATTTCTTCTTTACAGCTTTATTCAGGTCTAAGACAGAAAAAAAGAACATGCACACGAGTCTTCCAATCCATATTTTCTATGTTATTTAAAGTAATAAGGTTATGTATGGTATTTTATGTTGGTTTCATTTACATTTACAGGTACTAAAATCTAACAAGTTTCTCAAAACCTGTAACAGAAAAATGCTGAGAAGAATCAAATTTATTGCTCTCTCTCTTCACATACGTTGGGCTTATGATCCTCCCACTTCAGTGGCTGCTCTTCCATGTATTACTGAGTGCAATCATGTACAAATATAAGATAAACATTTTCTTTAAAGTATTTATAGTATGTTGCGCTCAAATAAATATTTGAGAAAAATAAAGAAATAACCTGACAGCTATTAATCAGAGTTTTATTGCCTTTAATATATGATCCATCCTGATACAGCAATTATTGTTGTTTTAGTAAATGCATTACCTCACTTTTACAGGTTTATTTTCAGCCAGTATATATATCCTTTTGCTCAACACAACAGAGAACTTTCCAATAGCCAAAAAACATTCTGCCTTTAAATTAAATTAATCTTCTTGGAAATATTACTCTTCCAACTCTCCTGTTCTGTATGTCAGCTACTGCTCAAAGCTGTCTACTGTTCCTCCTGTTAACCATACAGTTATTAAAACTTGGTATATGAATACCTTTTCATCATATTTATCCACAATAAATGAATGAGACTTCTCCCCATAGAATCTTTCTATGAAACTTTCCATCCCTCTGTCTTTCTGCTAAATCTCAAATAATCTGAACTGCAGTTCATTTAGATATTAGACCTCAGGTTCAGATAACATCCTTGAGGTAATAAAATGTTATTGTCTGACAGATCTAAAGTGATATTTTTCCTGTAGAAAATTCCATGGGGCACTTACACTGAAACTGAGAAGTGTTTTTCCTTCTCTTGCTGAGTGAGGGTTTAAATAGGAAATGCATATACACAGAGCAAAATTTGGAAGGTAACATTTCCCATCAGGTCTTTTCAGTATTACAGATACTAAACTGTACAATCAACGTAAGTGAAAGCAGATACCCGTGAGATGCTTGTCAGCATGATCAAGATGAGACATGAATGCTGTCTTCAAAGGGCAGCATGGTGACTTAGAATATTTTGAATATTAAAATATATTTTCTTCTTATAAAGTCAATTTTGTCTCTGTTTCTCCTTACGTATTTACTTTTGGCTAATGACTTAAAGCAATGAATGCAGCTACATGAATAGGTATTTAGATTTTTGAGTACCAGAGAACTTAGAAATAGACATGCTTGTATTCTGTTTTATGTGTTTTACTTGTAATCTGTTTTTGCTTCTCAGTACAATAGGCTCTCAAACCAGTCAGAGCAAGAAAAAGATTTTTAAGACTTGCATGTGCTGATTAAGGTGATTGAATTTTTTCTACTATTATTTTCCTTTTAGTTTAGCAATAAAGAAATACATTAAAAAAATGCAGTAGGGGAAAGATCTGCCCATGGATTTGTTGTATTTGTGCATATCTAAATAGCAGTACAGGCATCTTGTCATCCCAAGGACACCATGGAGTATTCATATAATATAAAGAGAGATGATGGGGATTTTCTAATAACTAAATTGGAAATCAGAAATGTTGCTTTTTTTTTTTTTTTTTTTTTTTTTTTTTCCCAATTTACCAGTTTGCAAGCAATGCCTCCTTTTCCATAAAGACAGCTCTTCAAGAAAGCCCATTTCTAACACTCACAGACCTGTGCAGAACACCGTTTTTCATAGATGACAGACAGTAACTTTACAATATCAGCCATTTCTTTCAACACTGTCACAAATACCATTCAACAACAAATAGCATTCAACTAGGCCTCAACTTCCTAATTTCATTGAAGCCTGTATACCTTTCATTCAGTGTTAACATTACTTGAAAAAAAGTGTTTGGACGTTACATTATATTATCCTCAGTTCATCGTGTTGTAGCAGATCTAATCTTTAATGAAAACGAGACATGTAGGAATCCTATTTGAACTTTTCTTTTATCTTCACTCTTATTTCAAAAAGAAAGTCGTTGATTAAACACACCTAGTGAGAAACCAACATGTGATTATCATCTATAATAAATGATACTCCTGCTTGCTAGTATAATTGTATTTGCTTTTCTTGTTGCCTTTGCTTGCTTCATCCACACCAGTAGATGTGTTGAGAAAACTGACGGGGAGAAAAGAGGTCATTCCCTGGTCCTGGTTACAAAGACAGCACAGACACAGCCCATGGTGACTGAAAAACAAGGAATAAAGAGGTTCAAGACTGTACTGCAAAAGTGTATTGCAACTGCAGGTTGCTTAAAGAAGTAGAAGCAAAGGGAATGTCCACAGGTTTGAAAAAGTGGCCTGCAACTACACAATATTCATTGTTTCAGAAAGGAGATTTAACGATGCAAAATCTTTGGCAAGAAAACAGTTGTTTTTAGGGATCAAATAGAGAGAGAAATAGTGCTGGGGACCTAGACTCCTTTTAGGACATAATACTTGTCTTGTCTCTACACATGAAAATATTTTAAATTACTAGCTGAGAGATCAGGGGTCCTGAACCATGGTATGTTCATTATTGTTGATTGCATGTACTGTGTCATATCACTTAAAAAATTAAAAACATTAATGGCACTGAAATTTCAAACTGGGTGCACGTACCACTGTGCATAACAACTGACAAGCTATTATCTACGTTGATTAAAACTCTTAGTGCTAGTGTTTTAGCTTCTCCAAAAGCAAGGAATAAACAATTTGAATGTAGGCTTTATCAGTATTTGTACTTGTAATAAAACCAGGAATATTCATAGAATCATAGAATCATAGAATTTTTTTTTGAGTTGGAAGGGACTCTTACCGACCATTGAGTCCAGTTCCCCAGTAATGAACAGGGACACCCACAGAGGTCAGAGACCTCAGAGGCCTGTCCAGCCTGACCATGAATATCTCCCCACTGCCATAATGTTGTCTTGCCCCAGACCTATACAAGACTACAAAGTGAGTCACCAGCTCTGGATTCCTACTTAGGAGGGGTTTGCCATCAAGATAGACAGCAAGTCTCCATGTAACCCTCTCCTCTAGGCATCAGCCCTGGGAAACATGCTGCCAAATATTCTTCAGAAAAGCATCTTAGAGAGGTTTCTGTGAGCAGATGGGGGACATTTGATGAAGCAAACGGATGCTGGGTAAGCAGTAATTCTCACTCAACAACCAGCCTGGGGGCTCCGTTCTTTCTTCATTTCCATTCTTTCTGATGGAAATGTCCTTGAAACTTAATTGAGTTTGCATGGAATTTTACACTTTTTGGATTTCTAATCTTTCTCATCATTAATCCTTAAATATGTGTTCCACAATACCACTAACCAATTATAGAAAAATAATTTAAAATAATCATGTATCAAACTTTTTTAAAATTCTATTTGGAAGGTAGGAGACCTAATTACAGGCATGGAACTTTAATGTATGTGCTGAAAACTGAAACTCAATATCTACTTTTTCATTGCTCTTCAGCAACCTGAGCCACTGTGATAGGTTTCTGACAGTCCCTCTTAGTTTGACAGTTATTTTAGAGAGAGTCACTTTTGTATATAATGAAAGGAAAAGTTGCCAAGCATACGTACATATTTTATGTTTCTTAAAACTTAAAAGCTAGAGGAAAGACTCCATTTTTAGTCATGCCATTTTAAATTCAGAGTATTTGTACTGTCCGCCAGGTTTACATCAATGACACAGAATGGCATCTAGCCCAAGGGCTGAGTTACATTTCTTGCACAGGAAGGGCAGCTTTTATAATTGAGTGTATCAGTTACTGCTTTGAACTTTTTTTGTGTTACTACATTCATGTGAAAATATGATGTGCATTTTCGCATCTTCTATGTATGCCAAAAGAATTAAAAGCAATTTCTGTCGAAGTGTTTCCTTGAAATTGCAACATAAAAAATATATAAATATTAAAAACAATAAAACAAAACAAGACATTTTCTCCCAGAAATACCAGGACTCTTAGAAATACCTCACGTTTCATCTCAAGAATACTGCTTTCCACTCCTCAAGATCACACTGACTCCCATCACAATGGCCTTTTCTCCCACATACACCAGCTTTCTCCCAAATACACGACATTTTCTCCCACATACACCCGTTTTCTCCCAAAGATGGGACATATTCTCCCAGAAATGCCAGCTTATTCTTTAAAAAACGGCCTTTTTTCCCCAAAATACCAGCTTTCTCACAAACACCTGTCATTTTCCAACCAAGTCTGCTACTATCTCCCAGAAACAGCCGGTTTCCGAGAAATACCTGACGTTTGCTCTCCCAAATACTACTTGACACTCCTCCAGGGGACATTGTCTCCCCTATTTACCACGTTTTCTCCCCAAGAGACCACTTGGCACACCAAAAAGACCACCGTTGCTCTCCAGTACAAGATATTCTTTCCCACCGGTTCCCACTTTTCCCCCCCAGCTATGTCATTTCCTCCCAGAAATGCCACTTTTCCCTTGGAAATTTCACCTTCTCTTCCAAAAAGAGGAGATTTGCTCCCAGAAATTCCCCTTCTCTTACAACTGCCACACGCTTTCTCCCCAAAAAGCCTCCATGACAATGCCAAATGGGACACTTGCAGCCAAGAAGAGGACACCTTCTCTCAGAAAGACCACTTTTCTCCCCAAGAGAGGAGATTTTCTCCCAGTTGGATGACATTTGCTGTAAGAAAGACCTCTTTTCTTCCCTCAAGAGGACATTGTCTTTCCCACTGAGGACATTTTCTCCCAGAAGTGCCGCTACTCTTTGAAACACCTCCATTTCCTCCCAAATCTACTCCATGACACGCCTCAGGATGACACTTACTCCCCGATTTGGGGCATTTTCTCCCAGAAATACCACTTCTCTCCCAAAGGGATGGCCTTTTCCCTCTCTAGCATCTGTTTCCTCACCAATACCTGGCATTTTCTCCCAGAAACACCAGCTTTCTCACACATACATCACCTTCTCCCCCCCACATCAGATGTTCCCTCCCAGAAATATGGTATTTGATCACAGATATACTCTTTCCAGGGAATACCAGGTTTCATAAAAATACCTCATAATTTCTCCATGAAGTTCGTATAGCAAGATGACACTTTCACCCTAAATAGGAGATTTTCTCTCAGAAATGCATGCTTCCCCCTCACAGAACGGCATCTTCTCCCCAAATTAGGACATTATCTCCCCGAAATACCACATTTCTCCAATCCAATGACATTATCTCTACGGAGAGTTTGCAGTTGCTGGCCGTTAAATCGCTTTTCTACCCGAATACCACTTTCAGACTTCAACAGCGGTCTTGTCTTTCTCTCTCGCATGCCGAGAAAGGGCGACTTCAGCCGGATGCTTTTCTCGGACGAGCGGCTTCTTCTGCGCACATCGCAAAGGAGCGGATCTGACTTCTCCTTGTGTCCATGCATTCTGCACTACGCTTCTCTCTCATTCTTATGCCTTTCCTTTCAGGAAATGCAGTCCAAGAAAAGCATCCGGCTGAAATCGCCCTTTCTCGGCATGCGAGAGAGACGAGACCGCTGCTGAAGGCAGAAAGCGGCATTCGGGGAGAACCGCGATTTCTCGGCCAGCAACTGCAAACTCTCCGAAGCGGTTAACAGAGAGTGGCGCTGTCAACCCACGAGAGCGAAATAGCGAAATTGCTATGCCGAGAACGTGCGATTTCAGAATACTGCATTTCCTGAAAACAGGGGTTTTTTTTCTCCACAGGAAAGAATCCACATCTCTCGACTTTCTGTAACGTCCTCTCTGAAAGCACAACGTGTGTCGCTCCTGGAACTTCTAGCTGCCTTATTAGAGGGGCTTTTCCCTTCTACTCTGTTCGTCAGAGAATGCTGAAGTGTAGCATCGGATAAACACACAAAAAGGAAATGTCGCTAGGAATAAAAGGAAAGGCATAAGAATGAGAGAGAAGCGTAGTGCAGAATGCATGGAGACAAGGAGAAGACAGAACCGCTCCTTTGCGATGTGCGCAGAAGAAGCCGCTCGTCCGAGAAAAGCATCCGCCTGAAGTCGCTCTTTCTCGGCAAGCGAGAGAGACGAGACCGCTGCTGAAGGCAGAAAGCGGCATTCGGGGAGAACCGCGATTTCTCGGCCAGCAACTGCAAACTCTCCGAAGCGGTTAACAGAGAGTGCCGCTGTCGACGTGCGTGAGCGAAATAACGGAACTGTGATGCTGAGAACGTGTGAATTCTACATACTGCATTGCCTGAACACAGGGGGGTTTTTCTCCGCAGGAAAGAATCCACATCTCTCGACTTTCTGTAACGTCCTCCCTGAAAGCACAACGTGTGTCGCTCCTGGAACTTCTAGCTGCCTTATTAGAGGGGCTTTTCCCTTCTACTCTGTTCGTCACAGAATGCTGAAGTGTAGCATCGGATAAACACAAAAACGAAATGTCGCTAGGAATAAAAGGAAAGGCATAAGAATGAGAGAGAAGCGTAGTGCCGAATGCATGGAGACAAGGAGAAGACAGTACCGCTCCTTTGCGATGTGCGCAGAAGAAGCCGCTCGTCCGAGAAAAGCATCCGGCTGAAGTCGCTCTTTCTCGGCAAGCGAGAGAGACGAGACCGCTGCTGAAGGCAGAAAGCGGCATTCGGGGAGAACCGCGATTTCTCGGCACGCAACTGCAAACTCTCCGAAGCGGTTAACAGAGAGTGGCGCTGTCCACCCACGAGAGCGAAATAGCGAAATTGCTATGCCGAGAACGTGCGAATTCTGCATACTGCATTGCCTGAAAACAGGGGTTTTTTTGCTCCGCAGGAAAGAATCCACATCTCTCGACTTTCTGTAACGTCCTCCCTGAAAGCACAACGTGTGTCGCTCCTGGAACTTCTAGCTGCCTTATTAGAGGGGCTTTTCCCTTCTACTCTCTTCGTCACAGAATGCTGAAGTGTAGCATCGGATAAACACACAAAAACGAAATGTCGCTAGAAATAAAGAGAAAAACATAAGAATGAGAGAGAAGCGTAGTGCAGAATGCATGGAGACAAGGAGAAGACAGAACCGCTCCTTTGCGATGTGCGCAGAAGAAGCCGCTCGTCCGAGAAAAGCATCCGCCTGAAGTCGCTCTTTCTCGGCAAGCGAGAGAGACGAGACCGCTGCTGAAGGCAGAAAGCGGCATTCGGGGAGAACCGCGATTTCTCGGCCAGCAACTGCAAACTCTCCGAAGCGGTTAACAGAGAGTGCCGCTGTCCACCCACGAGAGCGAAATAGCGAAATTGCTATGCCGAGAACGTGCGATTTCAAAATACTGCATTTCCTGAAAACAGGGGTTTTTTCTCCGCAGGAAAGAATCCACATCTCTCGACTTTCTGTAACGTCCTCTCTGAAAGCACAACGTGTGTCGCTCCTGGAACTTCTAGTTGCCTTATTAGAGGGGCTTTTCCCTTCTACTCTGTTCGTCACAGAATGCTGAAGTGTAGCATCGGATAAACAGAGAAAAACGAAATGTCGCTAGGAATAAAAGGAAAGGCATAAGAATGAGAGAGAAGCGTAGTGCAGAATGCATGGAGACAAGGAGAAGACAGAACCGCTCCTTTGCGATGTGCGCAGAAGAAGCCGCTCGTCCGAGAAAAGCATCTGCCTGAAGTCGCTCTTTCTCGGCAAGCGAGAGAGACGAGACCGCTGCTGAAGGCAGAAAGCGGCATTCGGGGAGAACCGCGATTTCTCGGCCAGCAACTGCAAACTCTCCGAAGCGGTTAACAGAGAGTGGCGCTGTCCACCCACGAGAGCGAAATAGCGAAATTGCTATGCCGAGAACGTGCGATTTCAGAATACTGCATTTCCTGAAAACAGGGGTTTTTTTCTCCGCAGGAAAGAATCCACATCTCTCGACTTTCTGTAACGTCCTCTCTGAAAGCACAACGTGTGTCGCTCCTGGAACTTCTAGCTGCCTTATTAGAGGGGCTTTTCCCTTCTACTCTGTTCGTCACAGAATGCTGAAGTGTAGCATCGGATAAACACACAAAAACGAAATGTCTCTAGGAATAAAAGGAAAGGCATAAGAATGAGAGAGAAGCGTAGTGCAGAATGCATGGAGACAAGGAGAAGACAGAACCGCTCCTTTGCGATGTGCGCAGAAGAAGCCGCTCGTCCGAGAAAAGCATCCGGCTGAAGTCGCTCTTTCTCGTCAAGCGAGGGAGACGAGACCGCTGCTGAAGGCAGAAAGCGGCATTCGGGGAGAACCGCGATTTCTCGGCCAGCAACTGCAAACTCTCCGAAGCGGTTAACAGAGAGTGCCGCTGTCGACGTGCGTGAGCGAAATAACGGAACTGTGATGCCGAGAACGTGCGAATTCTGCATACTGCATTGCCTGAAAACAGGGGTTTTTTTCTCCGCAGGAAAGAATCCACATCTCTCGACTTTCTGTAACATCCTCCCTGAAAGCACAACGTGTGTCGCTCCTGGAACTTCTAGCTGCCTTATTAGAGGGGCTTTTCCCTTTTACTCTGTTCGTCACAGAATGCTGAAGTGTAGCATCGGATAAACACACAAAAACGAAATGTCGCTAGGAATAAAAGGAAAGGCATAAGAATGAGAGAGAAGCGTAGTGCAGAATGCATGGAGACAAGGAGAAGACAGAACCGCTCCTTTGCGATGTGCGCAGAAGAAGCCGCTCGTCCGAGAAAAGCATCCGCCTGAAGTCGCTCTTTCTCGGCAAGCGAGAGAGACGAGACCGCTGCTGAAGGCAGAAAGCGGCATTCGGGGAGAACCGCGATTTCTCGGCCAGCAACTGCAAACTCTCCGAAGCGGTTAACAGAGAGTGCCGCTGTCCACCCACGAGAGCGAAATAGCGAAATTGCTATGCCGAGAACGTGCGATTTCAGAATACTGCATTTCCTGAAAACAGGGGGTTTTTTCTCCGCAGGAAAGAATCCACATCTCTCGACTTTCTGTAACGTCCTCTCTGAAAGCACAACGTGTGTCGCTCCTGGAACTTCTAGCTGCCTTATTAGAGGGGCTTTTCCCTTCTACTCTGTTCGTCACAGAATGCTGAAGTGTAGCATCGGATAAACACACAAAAAGGAAATGTCGCTAGAAATAAAGAGAAAAATATAAGAATGAGAGAGAAGCGTAATGCAGAATGCATGGAGACAAGGAGAAGACAGAACCTCTCCTTTGCGATGTGCGCAGATGAAGCCGCTCGTCCGAGAAAAGCATCCGCCTGAAGTCGCTCTTTCTCGGCAAGCGAGAGAGACGAGACCGCTGCTGAAGGCAGAAAGCGGCATTCGGGGAGAACCGCGATTTCTCGGCACGCAACTGCAAACTCTCCGAAGCGGTTGACAGAGAGTGCCGTTTTCGACGTGCGTGAGCGAAATAACGGAACTGTGATGCCGAGAACGTGCGAATTCTGCATACTGCATTGCCTGAAAACAGGGGTTTTTTTCTCCGCAGGAAAGAATCCACATCTATCGACTTTCTGTAACGTCCTCCCTGAAAGCACAACGTGTGTCGCTCCTGGAACTTCTAGCTGCCTTATTAGAGGGGCTTTTCCCTTCTACTCTGTTCGTCACAGAATGCTGAAGTGTAGCATCGGATAAACAGAGAAAAACGAAATGTCGCTAGGAATAAAAGGAAAGGCATAAGAATGAGAGAGAAGCGTAGTGCAGAATGCATGGAGACAAGGAGAAGACAGAACCGCTCCTTTGCGATGTGCGCAGAAGAAGCCGCTCGTCCGAGAAAAGCATCCGGCTGAAGTCGCTCTTTCTCGGCAAGCGAGAGAGACGAGACCGCTGCTGAAGGCAGAAAGCGGCATTCGGGGAGAACCGCGATTTCTCGGCCAGCAACTGCAAACTCTCCGAAGCGGTTGACAGAGAGTGCCGTTTTCGACGTGCGTGAGCGAAATAACGGAACTGTGATGCCGAGAACGTGCGAATTCTGCATACTGCATTGCCTGAAAACAGGGGTTTTTTTCTCCGCAGGAAAGAATCCACATCTCTCGACTTTCTGTAACGTCCTCCCTGAAAGCACAACGTGTGTCGCTCCTGGAACTTCTAGCTGCCTTATTAGAGGGGCTTTTCCCTTCTACTCTGTTCGTCACAGAATGCTGAAGTGTAGCATCGGATAAACACACAAAAACGAAATGTCGCTAGGAATAAAAGGAAAGGCATAAGAATGAGAGAGAAGCGTAGTGCAGAATGCATGGAGACAAGGAGAAGACAGAACCGCTCCTTTGCGATGTGCGCAGAAGAAGCCGCTCGTCCGAGAAAAGCATCCGCCTGAAGTCGCTCTTTCTCGGCATGCGAGAGAGACGAGACCGCTGCTGAAGGCAGAAAGCGGCATTCGGGGAGAACCGCGATTTCTCGGCCAGCAACTGCAAACTCTCCGAAGCGGTTAACAGAGAGTGCCGCTGTCGACGTGCGTGAGCGAAATAACGGAACTGTGATGCCGAGAACGTGCGAATTCTGCATACTGCATTGCCTGAAAACAGGGGTTTTTTTCTCCGCAGGAAAGAATCCACATCTCTCGACTTTCTGTAACATCCTCCCTGAAAGCACAACGTGTGTCGCTCCTGGAACTTCTAGCTGCCTTATTAGAGGGGCTTTTCCCTTCTACTCTGTTCGTCACAGAATGCTGAAGTGTAGCATCGGATAAACACACAAAAACGAAATGTCGCTAGGAATAAAAGGAAAGGCATAAGAATGAGAGAGAAGCGTAGTGCAGAATGCATGGAGACAAGGAGAAGACAGAACCGCTCCTTTGCGATGTGCGCAGAAGAAGCCGCTCGTCCGAGAAAAGCATCCGCCTGAAGTCGCTCTTTCTCGGCAAGCGAGAGAGACGAGACCGCTGCTGAAGGCAGAAAGCGGCATTCGGGGAGAACCGCGATTTCTCGGCCAGCAACTGCAAACTCTCCGAAGCGGTTAACAGAGAGTGCCGCTGTCCACCCACGAGAGCGAAATAGCGAAATTGCTATGCCGAGAACGTGCGATTTCAGAATACTGCATTTCCTGAAAACAGGGGGTTTTTTCTCCGCAGGAAAGAATCCACATCTCTCGACTTTCTGTAACGTCCTCTCTGAAAGCACAACGTGTGTCGCTCCTGGAACTTCTAGCTGCCTTATTAGAGGGGCTTTTCCCTTCTACTCTGTTCGTCACAGAATGCTGAAGTGTAGCATCGGATAAACACACAAAAAGGAAATGTCGCTAGAAATAAAGAGAAAAATATAAGAATGAGAGAGAAGCGTAATGCAGAATGCATGGAGACAAGGAGAAGACAGAACCTCTCCTTTGCGATGTGCGCAGATGAAGCCGCTCGTCCGAGAAAAGCATCCGCCTGAAGTCGCTCTTTCTCGGCAAGCGAGAGAGACGAGACCGCTGCTGAAGGCAGAAAGCGGCATTCGGGGAGAACCGCGATTTCTCGGCACGCAACTGCAAACTCTCCGAAGCGGTTGACAGAGAGTGCCGTTTTCGACGTGCGTGAGCGAAATAACGGAACTGTGATGCCGAGAACGTGCGAATTCTGCATACTGCATTGCCTGAAAACAGGGGTTTTTTTCTCCGCAGGAAAGAATCCACATCTATCGACTTTCTGTAACGTCCTCCCTGAAAGCACAACGTGTGTCGCTCCTGGAACTTCTAGCTGCCTTATTAGAGGGGCTTTTCCCTTCTACTCTGTTCGTCACAGAATGCTGAAGTGTAGCATCGGATAAACAGAGAAAAACGAAATGTCGCTAGGAATAAAAGGAAAGGCATAAGAATGAGAGAGAAGCGTAGTGCAGAATGCATGGAGACAAGGAGAAGACAGAACCGCTCCTTTGCGATGTGCGCAGAAGAAGCCGCTCGTCCGAGAAAAGCATCCGGCTGAAGTCGCTCTTTCTCGGCAAGCGAGAGAGACGAGACCGCTGCTGAAGGCAGAAAGCGGCATTCGGGGAGAACCGCGATTTCTCGGCCAGCAACTGCAAACTCTCCGAAGCGGTTGACAGAGAGTGCCGTTTTCGACGTGCGTGAGCGAAATAACGGAACTGTGATGCCGAGAACGTGCGAATTCTGCATACTGCATTGCCTGAAAACAGGGGTTTTTTTCTCCGCAGGAAAGAATCCACATCTCTCGACTTTCTGTAACGTCCTCCCTGAAAGCACAACGTGTGTCGCTCCTGGAACTTCTAGCTGCCTTATTAGAGGGGCTTTTCCCTTCTACTCTGTTCGTCACAGAATGCTGAAGTGTAGCATCGGATAAACACACAAAAACGAAATGTCGCTAGGAATAAAAGGAAAGGCATAAGAATGAGAGAGAAGCGTAGTGCAGAATGCATGGAGACAAGGAGAAGACAGAACCGCTCCTTTGCGATGTGCGCAGAAGAAGCCGCTCGTCCGAGAAAAGCATCCGCCTGAAGTCGCTCTTTCTCGGCATGCGAGAGAGACGAGACCGCTGCTGAAGGCAGAAAGCGGCATTCGGGGAGAACCGCGATTTCTCGGCCAGCAACTGCAAACTCTCCGAAGCGGTTAACAGAGAGTGGCGCTGTCCACCCACGAGAGCGAAATACCGAAATTGCTATGCCGAGAACGTGCGATTTCAGAATACTGCATTTCCTGAAAACAGGGGGTTTTTTCTCCGCAGGAAAGAATCCACATCTCTCGACTTTCTGTAACGTCCTCTCTGAAAGCACAACGTGTGTCGCTCCTGGAACTTCTAGCTGCCTTATTAGAGGGGCTTTTCCCTTCTACTCTGTTCGTCACAGAATGCTGAAGTGTAGCATCGGATAAACACACAAAAAGGAAATGTCGCTAGAAATAAAGAGAAAAATATAAGAATGAGAGAGAAGCGTAATGCAGAATGCATGGAGACAAGGAGAAGACAGAACCTCTCCTTTGCGATGTGCGCAGATGAAGCCGCTCGTCCGAGAAAAGCATCCGCCTGAAGTCGCTCTTTCTCGGCAAGCGAGAGAGACGAGACCGCTGCTGAAGGCAGAAAGCGGCATTCGGGGAGAACCGCGATTTCTCGGCCAGCAACTGCAAACTCTCCGAAGCGGTTGACAGAGAGTGCCGTTTTCGACGTGCGTGAGCGAAATAACGGAACTGTGATGCCGAGAACGTGCGAATTCTGCATACTGCATTGCCTGAAAACAGGGGTTTTTTTCTCCGCAGGAAAGAATCCACATCTCTCGACTTTCTGTAACGTCCTCTCTGAAAGCACAACGTGTGTCGCTCCTGGAACTTCTAGCTGCCTTATTAGAGGGGCTTTTCCCTTCTACTCTGTTCGTCACAGAATGCTGAAGTGTAGCATCGGATAAACACACAAAAACGAAATGTCGCTAGGAATAAAAGGAAAGGCATAAGAATGAGAGAGAAGCGTAGTGCAGAATGCATGGAGACAAGGAGAAGACAGAACCGCTCCTTTGCGATGTGCGCAGAAGAAGCCGCTCGTCCGAGAAAAGCATCCGCCTGAAGTCGCTCTTTCTCGGCAAGCGAGAGAGACGAGACCGCTGCTGAAGGCAGAAAGCGGCATTCGGGGAGAACCGCGATTTCTCGGCCAGCAACTGCAAACTCTCCGAAGCGGTTGACAGAGAGTGCCGTTTTCGACGTGCGTGAGCGAAATAACGGAACTGTGATGCCGAGAACGTGCGATTTCAGAATACTGCATTTCCTGAAAACAGGGGGTTTTTTCTCCGCAGGAAAGAATCCACATCTCTCGACTTTCTGTAACGTCCTCTCTGAAAGCACAACGTGTGTCGCTCCTGGAACTTCTAGCTGCCTTATTAGAGGGGCTTTTCCCTTCTACTCTGTTCGTCACAGAATGCTGAAGTGTAGCATCGGATAAACACACAAAAACGAAATGTCTCTAGGAATAAAAGGAAAGGCATAAGAATGAGAGAGAAGCGTAGTGCAGAATGCATGGAGACAAGGAGAAGACAGAACCGCTCCTTTGCGATGTGCGCAGAAGAAGCCGCTCGTCCGAGAAAAGCATCCGGCTGAAGTCGCTCTTTCTCGGCAAGCGAGGGAGACGAGACCGCTGCTGAAGGCAGAAAGCGGCATTCGGGGAGAACCGCGATTTCTCGGCCAGCAACTGCAAACTCTCCGAAGCGGTTGACAGAGAGTGCCGTTTTCGACGTGCGTGAGCGAAATAACGGAACTGTGATGCCGAGAACTTGCGAATTCTGCATACTGCATTGCCTGAAAACAGGGGTTTTTTTCTCCGCAGGAAAGAATCCACATCTCTCGACTTTCTGTAACGTCCTCCCTGAAAGCACAACGTGTGTCGCTCCTGGAACTTCTAGCTGCCTTATTAGAGGGGCTTTTCCCTTCTACTCTGTTCGTCACAGAATGCTGAAGTGTAGCATCGGATAAACAGAGAAAAACGAAATGTCGCTAGGAATAAAAGGAAAGGCATAAGAATGAGAGAGAAGCGTAGAGCAGAATGCATGGAGACAAGGAGAAGACAGAACCGCTCCTTTGCGATGTGCGCAGAAGAAGCCGCTCGTCCGAGAAAAGCATCCGGCTGAAGTCGCTCTTTCTCGGCAAGCGAGAGAGACGAGACCGCTGCTGAAGGCAGAAAGCGGCATTCGGGGAGAACCGCGATTTCTCGGCCAGCAACTGCAAACTCTCCGAAGCGGTTAACAGAGAGTGCCGCTGTCCACCCACGAGAGCGAAATAGCGAAATTGCTATGCCGAGAACGTGCGATTTCAGAATACTGCATTTCCTGAAAACAGGGGGTTTTTTCTCCGCAGGAAAGAATCCACATCTCTCGACTTTCTGTAACGTCCTCCCTGAAAGCACAACGTGTGTCGCTCCTGGAACTTCTAGCTGCCTTATTAGAGGGGCTTTTCCCTTCTACTCTGTTCGTCACAGAATGCTGAAGTGTAGCATCGGATAAACACACAAAAACGAAATGTCGCTAGGAATAAAAGGAAAGGCATAAGAATGAGAGAGAAGCGTAGTGCAGAATGCATGGAGACAAGGAGAAGACAGAACCGCTCCTTTGCGATGTGCGCAGAAGAAGCCGCTCGTCCGAGAAAAGCATCCGCCTGAAGTCGCTCTTTCTCGGCAAGCGAGAGAGACGAGACCGCTGCTGAAGGCAGAAAGCGGCATTCGGGGAGAACCGCGATTTCTCGGCCAGCAACTGCAAACTCTCCGAAGCGGTTAACAGAGAGTGCCGCTGTCCACCCACGAGAGCGAAATAGCGAAATTGCTATGCCGAGAACGTGCGATTTCAGAATACTGCATTTCCTGAAAACAGGGGGTTTTTTCTCCGCAGGAAAGAATCCACATCTCTCGACTTTCTGTAACGTCCTCTCTGAAAGCACAACGTGTGTCGCTCCTGGAACTTCTAGCTGCCTTATTAGAGGGGCTTTTCCCTTCTACTCTGTTCGTCACAGAATGCTGAAGTGTAGCATCGGATAAACACACAAAAAGGAAATGTCGCTAGAAATAAAGAGAAAAATATAAGAATGAGAGAGAAGCGTAATGCAGAATGCATGGAGACAAGGAGAAGACAGAACCTCTCCTTTGCGATGTGCGCAGATGAAGCCGCTCGTCCGAGAAAAGCATCCGCCTGAAGTCGCTCTTTCTCGGCAAGCGAGAGAGACGAGACCGCTGCTGAAGGCAGAAAGCGGCATTCGGGGAGAACCGCGATTTCTCGGCCAGCAACTGCAAACTCTCCGAAGCGGTTGACAGAGAGTGCCGTTTTCGACGTGCGTGAGCGAAATAACGGAACTGTGATGCCGAGAACGTGCGAATTCTGCATACTGCATTGCCTGAAAACAGGGGTTTTTTTCTCCGCAGGAAAGAATCCACATCTCTCGACTTTCTGTAACGTCCTCCCTGAAAGCACAACGTGTGTCGCTCCTGGAACTTCTAGCTGCCTTATTAGAGGGGCTTTTCCCTTCTACTCTGTTCGTCACAGAATGCTGAAGTGTAGCATCGGATAAACAGAGAAAAACGAAATGTCGCTAGGAATAAAAGGAAAGGCATAAGAATGAGAGAGAAGCGTAGTGCAGAATGCATGGAGACAAGGAGAAGACAGAACCGCTCCTTTGCGATGTGCGCAGAAGAAGCCGCTCGTCCGAGAAAAGCATCCGCCTGAAGTCGCTCTTTCTCGGCAAGCGAGAGAGACGAGACCGCTGCTGAAGGCAGAAAGCGGCATTCGGGGAGAACCGCGATTTCTCGGCCAGCAACTGCAAACTCTCCGAAGCGGTTGACAGAGAGTGCCGCTGTCCACCCACGAGAGCGAAATAGCGAAATTGCTATGCCGAGAACGTGCGATTTCAGAATACTGCATTTCCTGAAAACAGGGGGTTTTTTCTCCGCAGGAAAGAATCCACATCTCTCGACTTTCTGTAACGTCCTCTCTGAAAGCACAACGTGTGTCGCTCCTGGAACTTCTAGCTGCCTTATTAGAGGGGCTTTTCCCTTCTACTCTGTTCGTCACAGAATGCTGAAGTGTAGCATCGGATAAACACACAAAAACGAAATGTCGCTAGGAATAAAAGGAAAGGCATAAGAATGAGAGAGAAGCGTAGTGCAGAATGCATGGAGACAAGGAGAAGACAGAACCGCTCCTTTGCGATGTGCGCAGAAGAAGCCGCTCGTCCGAGAAAAGCATCCGCCTGAAGTCGCTCTTTCTCGGCAAGCGAGAGAGACGAGACCGCTGCTGAAGGCAGAAAGCGGCATTCGGGGAGAACCGCGATTTCTCGGCCAGCAACTGCAAACTCTCCGAAGCGGTTAACAGAGAGTGCCGCTGTCCACCCACGAGAGCGAAATAGCGAAATTGCTATGCCGAGAACGTGCGATTTCAGAATACTGCATTTCCTGAAAACAGGGGGTTTTTTCTCCGCAGGAAAGAATCCACATCTCTCGACTTTCTGTAACGTCCTCTCTGAAAGCACAACGTGTGTCGCTCCTGGAACTTCTAGCTGCCTTATTAGAGGGGCTTTTCCCTTCTACTCTGTTCGTCACAGAATGCTGAAGTGTAGCATCGGATAAACACACAAAAAGGAAATGTCGCTAGAAATAAAGAGAAAAATATAAGAATGAGAGAGAAGCGTAATGCAGAATGCATGGAGACAAGGAGAAGACAGAACCGCTCCTTTGCGATGTGCGCAGAAGAAGCCGCTCGTCCGAGAAAAGCATCCGGCTGAAGTCGCTCTTTCTCGGCAAGCGAGAGAGACGAGACCGCTGCTGAAGGCAGAAAGCGGCATTCGGGGAGAACCGCGATTTCTCGGCCAGCAACTGCAAACTCTCCGAAGCGGTTAACAGAGAGTGCCGCTGTCCACCCACGAGAGCGAAATAGCGAAATTGCTATGCCGAGAACGTGCGATTTCAGAATACTGCATTTCCTGAAAACAGGGGGTTTTTTCTCCGCAGGAAAGAATCCACATCTCTCGACTTTCTGTAACGTCCTCTCTGAAAGCACAACGTGTGTCGCTCCTGGAACTTCTAGCTGCCTTATTAGAGGGGCTTTTCCCTTCTACTCTGTTCGTCACAGAATGCTGAAGTGTAGCATCGGATAAACACACAAAAAGGAAATGTCGCTAGAAATAAAGAGAAAAATATAAGAATGAGAGAGAAGCGTAATGCAGAATGCATGGAGACAAGGAGAAGACAGAACCTCTCCTTTGCGATGTGCGCAGATGAAGCCGCTCGTCCGAGAAAAGCATCCGCCTGAAGTCGCTCTTTCTCGGCAAGCGAGAGAGACGAGACCGCTGCTGAAGGCAGAAAGCGGCATTCGGGGAGAACCGCGATTTCTCGGCCAGCAACTGCAAACTCTCCGAAGCGGTTGACAGAGAGTGCCGTTTTCGACGTGCGTGAGCGAAATAACGGAACTGTGATGCCGAGAACGTGCGAATTCTGCATACTGCATTGCCTGAAAACAGGGGTTTTTTTCTCCGCAGGAAAGAATCCACATCTCTCGACTTTCTGTAACGTCCTCCCTGAAAGCACAACGTGTGTCGCTCCTGGAACTTCTAGCTGCCTTATTAGAGGGGCTTTTCCCTTCCACTCTGTTCGTCACAGAATGCTGAAGTGTAGCATCGGAAAAACAGAGAAAAACGAAATGTCCCTAGGAATAAACGGAAAGGCATAAGAATGAGAGAGAAGCGTAGAGCAGAATGCATGGAGACAAGGAGAAGACAGAACCGCTCCTTTGCGATGTGCGCAGAAGAAGCCGCTCGTCCGAGAAAAGCATCCGGCTGAAGTCGCTCTTTCTCGGCAAGCGAGAGAGACGAGACCGCTGCTGAAGGCAGAAAGCGGCATTCGGGGAGAACCGCGATTTCTCGGCCAGCAACTGCAAACTCTCCGAAGCGGTTAACAGAGAGTGCCGCTGTCCTCCCACGAGAGCGAAATAGCGAAATTGCTATGCCGAGAACGTGCGATTTCAGAATACTGCATTGCCTGAAAACAGGGGTTTTTTTCTCCGCAGGAAAGAATCCACATCTCTCGACTTTCTGTAACGTCCTCTCTGAAAGCACAACGTGTGTCGCTCCTGGAACTTCTAGCTGCCTTATTAGAGGGGCTTTTCCCTTCCACTCTCTTCGTCACAGAATGCTGAAGTGTAGCATCGGATAAACACACAAAAAGGAAATGTCGCTAGAAATAAAGAGAAAAACATAAGAATGAGAGAGAAGCGTAGAGCAGAATGCATGGAGACAAGGAGAAGACAGAACCTCTCCTTTGCGATGTGCGCAGATGAAGCCACTCGTCCGAGAAAAGCATCCGCCTGAAGTCGCACTTTCTCGGCAAGCGAGAGAGACGAGACCGCTGCTGAAGGCAGAAAGCGGCATTCGGGGAGAACCGCGATTTCTCGGCCAGCAACTGCAAACTCTCCGAAGCGGTTGACAGAGAGTGCCGTTTTCGACGTGCGTGAGCGAAATAACGGAACTGTGATGCCGAGAACGTGCGAATTCTGCATACTGCATTGCCTGAAAACAGGGGTTTTTTTCTCCGCAGGAAAGAATCCACATCTCTCGACTTTCTGTAACGTCCTCCCTGAAAGCACAACGTGTGTCGCTCCTGGAACTTCTAGCTGCCTTATTAGAGGGGCTTTTCCCTTCTACTCTGTTCGTCACAGAATGCTGAAGTGTAGCATCGGATAAACAGAGAAAAACGAAATGTCGCTAGGAATAAAAGGAAAGGCATAAGAATGAGAGAGAAGCGTAGTGCAGAATGCATGGAGACAAGGAGAAGACAGAACCGCTCCTTTGCGATGTGCGCAGAAGAAGCCGCTCGACCGAGAAAAGCATCCGCCTGAAGTCGCTCTTTCTCGGCAAGCGAGAGAGACGAGACCGCTGCTGAAGGCAGAAAGCGGCATTCGGGGAGAACCGCGATTTCTCGGCCAGCAACTGCAAACTCTCCGAAGCGGTTGACAGAGAGTGCCGTTTTCGACGTGCGTGAGCGAAATAACGGAACTGTGATGCCGAGAACTTGCGAATTCTGCATACTGCATTGCCTGAACACAGGGGGTTTTTTCTCCGCAGGAAAGAATCCACATCTCTCGACTTTCTGTAACGTCCTCTCTGAAAGCACAACGTGTGTCGCTCCTGGAACTTCTAGCTGCCTTATTAGAGGGGCTTTTCCCTTCTAATCTGTTCGTCACAGAATGCTGAAGTGTAGCATCGGATAAACACACAAAAACGAAATGTCGCTAGAAATAAAGAGAAAAACATAAGAATGAGAGAGAAGCGTAATGCAGAATGCATGGACACAAGGAGAAGACAGAACCTCTCCTTTCCGATGTGCGCAGAAGAAGCCGCTCGTCCGAGAAAAGCATCCGGCTGAAGTCGCTCTTTCTCGGCAAGCGAGAGAGACGAGACCGCTGCTGAAGGCAGAAAGCGGCATTCGGGGAGAACCGCGATTTCTCGGCCAGCAACTGCAAACTCTCCGAAGCGGTTAACAGAGAGTGCCGCTGTCCACCCACGAGAGCGAAATAGCGAAATTGCTATGCCGAGAACGTGCGATTTCAGAATACTGCATTTCCTGAAAACAGGGGGTTTTTTCTCCGCAGGAAAGAATCCACATCTCTCGACTTTCTGTAACGTCCTCTCTGAAAGCACAACGTGTGTCGCTCCTGGAACTTCTAGCTGCCTTATTAGAGGGGCTTTTCCCTTCTACTCTCTTCGTCACAGAATGCTGAAGTGTAGCATCGGATAAACACACAAAAAGGAAATGTCGCTAGAAATAAAGAGAAAAACATAAGAATGAGAGAGAAGCGTAATGCAGAATGCATGGAGACAAGGAGAAGACAGAACCTCTCCTTTGCGATGTGCGCAGATGAAGCCGCTCGTCCGAGAAAAGCATCCGCCTGAAGTCGCACTTTCTCGGCAAGCGAGAGAGACGAGACCGCTGCTGAAGGCAGAAAGCGGCATTCGGGGAGAACCGCGATTTCTCGGCCAGCAACTGCAAACTCTCCGAAGCGGTTGACAGAGAGTGCCGTTTTCGACGTGCGTGAGCGAAATAACGGAACTGTGATGCCGAGAACGTGCGAATTCTGCATACTGCATTGCCTGAAAACAGGGGTTTTTTTCTCCGCAGGAAAGAATCCACATCTCTCGACTTTCTGTAACGTCCTCCCTGAAAGCACAACGTGTGTCGCTCCTGGAACTTCTAGCTGCCTTATTAGAGGGGCTTTTCCCTTCTACTCTGTTCGTCACAGAATGCTGAAGTGTAGCATCGGATAAACAGAGAAAAACGAAATGTCGCTAGGAATAAAAGGAAAGGCATAAGAATGAGATTGAAGCGTAGTGCAGAATGCATGGAGACAAGGAGAAGACAGAACCGCTCCTTTGCGATGTGCGCAGAAGAAGCCGCTCGACCGAGAAAAGCATCCGCCTGAAGTCGCTCTTTCTCGGCAAGCGAGAGAGACGAGACCGCTGCTGAAGGCAGAAAGCGGCATTCGGGGAGAACCGCGATTTCTCGGCCAGCAACTGCAAACTCTCCGAAGCGGTTGACAGAGAGTGCCGTTTTCGACGTGCGTGAGCGAAATAACGGAACTGTGATGCCGAGAACTTGCGAATTCTGCATACTGCATTGCCTGAACACAGGGGGTTTTTTCTCCGCAGGAAAGAATCCACATCTCTCGACTTTCTGTAACGTCCTCTCTGAAAGCACAACGTGTGTCGCTCCTGGAACTTCTAGCTGCCTTATTAGAGGGGCTTTTCCCTTCTAATCTGTTCGTCACAGAATGCTGAAGTGTAGCATCGGATAAACACACAAAAACGAAATGTCGCTAGAAATAAAGAGAAAAACATAAGAATGAGAGAGAAGCGTAATGCAGAATGCATGGACACAAGGAGAAGACAGAACCTCTCCTTTGCGATGTGCGCAGAAGAAGCCGCTCGTCCGAGAAAAGCATCCGGCTGAAGTCGCTCTTTCTCGGCAAGCGAGAGAGACGAGACCGCTGCTGAAGGCAGAAAGCGGCATTCGGGGAGAACCGCGATTTCTCGGCCAGCAACTGCAAACTCTCCGAAGCGGTTAACAGAGAGTGCCGCTGTCCACCCACGAGAGCGAAATAGCGAAATTGCTATGCCGAGAACGTGCGATTTCAGAATACTGCATTTCCTGAAAACAGGGGGTTTTTTCTCCGCAGGAAAGAATCCACATCTCTCGACTTTCTGTAACGTCCTCTCTGAAAGCACAACGTGTGTCGCTCCTGGAACTTCTAGCTGCCTTATTAGAGGGGCTTTTCCCTTCTACTCTGTTCGTCACAGAATGCTGAAGTGTAGCATCGGATAAACACACAAAAACGAAATGTCGCTAGGAATAAAAGGAAAGGCATAAGAATGAGAGAGAAGCGTAGTGCAGAATGCATGGAGACAAGGAGAAGACAGAACCGCTCCTTTGCGATGTGCGCAGAAGAAGCCGCTCGTCCGAGAAAAGCATCCGCCTGAAGTCGCTCTTTCTCGGCAAGCGAGAGAGACGAGACCGCTGCTGAAGGCAGAAAGCGGCATTCGGGGAGAACCGCGATTTCTCGGCCAGCAACTGCAAACTCTCCGAAGCGGTTAACAGAGAGTGCCGCTGTCCACCCACGAGAGCGAAATAGCGAAATTGCTATGCCGAGAACGTGCGATTTCAGAATACTGCATTTCCTGAAAACAGGGGGTTTTTTCTCCGCAGGAAAGAATCCACATCTCTCGACTTTCTGTAACGTCCTCTCTGAAAGCACAACGTGTGTCGCTCCTGGAACTTCTAGCTGCCTTATTAGAGGGGCTTTTCCCTTCTACTCTGTTCGTCACAGAATGCTGAAGTGTAGCATCGGATAAACACACAAAAAGGAAATGTCGCTAGAAATAAAGAGAAAAATATAAGAATGAGAGAGAAGCGTAATGCAGAATGCATGGAGACAAGGAGAAGACAGAACCGCTCCTTTGCGATGTGCGCAGAAGAAGCCGCTCGTCCGAGAAAAGCATCCGGCTGAAGTCGCTCTTTCTCGGCAAGCGAGAGAGACGAGACCGCTGCTGAAGGCAGAAAGCGGCATTCGGGGAGAACCGCGATTTCTCGGCCAGCAACTGCAAACTCTCCGAAGCGGTTAACAGAGAGTGCCGCTGTCCACCCACGAGA
This sequence comes from Phasianus colchicus, assembly GCF_987193195.1. NCBI lineage: Eukaryota > Metazoa > Chordata > Aves > Galliformes > Phasianidae > Phasianus > Phasianus colchicus. Next base: position 438,617 of record NC_143445.1, read on the forward strand.
GCGAAATAGCGAAATTGCTATGCCGAGAACGTGCGATTTCAGAATACTGCATTTCCTGAAAACAGGGGGTTTTTTCTCCGCAGGAAAGAATCCACATCTCTCGACTTTCTGTAACGTCCTCTCTGAAAGCACAACGTGTGTCGCTCCTGGAACTTCTAGCTGCCTTATTAGAGGGGCTTTTCCCTTCTACTCTGTTCGTCACAGAATGCTGAAGTGTAGCATCGGATAAACACACAAAAAGGAAATGTCGCTAGAAATAAAGAGAAAAATATAAGAATGAGAGAGAAGCGTAATGCAGAATGCATGGAGACAAGGAGAAGACAGAACCTCTCCTTTGCGATGTGCGCAGATGAAGCCGCTCGTCCGAGAAAAGCATCCGCCTGAAGTCGCTCTTTCTCGGCAAGCGAGAGAGACGAGACCGCTGCTGAAGGCAGAAAGCGGCATTCGGGGAGAACCGCGATTTCTCGGCCAGCAACTGCAAACTCTCCGAAGCGGTTGACAGAGAGTGCCGTTTTCGACGTGCGTGAGCGAAATAACGGAACTGTGATGCCGAGAACGTGCGAATTCTGCATACTGCATTGCCTGAAAACAGGGGTTTTTTTCTCCGCAGGAAAGAATCCACATCTCTCGACTTTCTGTAACGTCCTCCCTGAAAGCACAACGTGTGTCGCTCCTGGAACTTCTAGCTGCCTTATTAGAGGGGCTTTTCCCTTCCACTCTGTTCGTCACAGAATGCTGAAGTGTAGCATCGGAAAAACAGAGAAAAACGAAATGTCCCTAGGAATAAACGGAAAGGCATAAGAATGAGAGAGAAGCGTAGAGCAGAATGCATGGAGACAAGGAGAAGACAGAACCGCTCCTTTGCGATGTGCGCAGAAGAAGCCGCTCGTCCGAGAAAAGCATCCGGCTGAAGTCGCTCTTTCTCGGCAAGCGAGAGAGACGAGACCGCTGCTGAAGGCAGAAAGCGGCATTCGGGGAGAACCGCGATTTCTCGGCCAGCAACTGCAAACTCTCCGAAGCGGTTAACAGAGAGTGCCGCTGTCCTCCCACGAGAGCGAAATAGCGAAATTGCTATGCCGAGAACGTGCGATTTCAGAATACTGCATTGCCTGAAAACAGGGGTTTTTTTCTCCGCAGGAAAGAATCCACATCTCTCGACTTTCTGTAACGTCCTCTCTGAAAGCACAACGTGTGTCGCTCCTGGAACTTCTAGCTGCCTTATTAGAGGGGCTTTTCCCTTCCACTCTCTTCGTCACAGAATGCTGAAGTGTAGCATCGGATAAACACACAAAAAGGAAATGTCGCTAGAAATAAAGAGAAAAACATAAGAATGAGAGAGAAGCGTAGAGCAGAATGCATGGAGACAAGGAGAAGACAGAACCTCTCCTTTGCGATGTGCGCAGATGAAGCCACTCGTCCGAGAAAAGCATCCGCCTGAAGTCGCACTTTCTCGGCAAGCGAGAGAGACGAGACCGCTGCTGAAGGCAGAAAGCGGCATTCGGGGAGAACCGCGATTTCTCGGCCAGCAACTGCAAACTCTCCGAAGCGGTTGACAGAGAGTGCCGTTTTCGACGTGCGTGAGCGAAATAACGGAACTGTGATGCCGAGAACGTGCGAATTCTGCATACTGCATTGCCTGAAAACAGGGGGTGTTTTCTCCGCAGGAAAGAATCCACATCTCTCGACTTTCTGTAACGTCCTCCCTGAAAGCACAACGTGTGTCGCTCCTGGAACTTCTAGCTGCCTTATTAGAGGGGCTTTTCCCTTCTACTCTGTTCGTCACAGAATGCTGAAGTGTAGCATCGGATAAACAGAGAAAAACGAAATGTCGCTAGGAATAAAAGGAAAGGCATAAGAATGAGAGAGAAGCGTAGTGCAGAATGCATGGAGACAAGGAGAAGACAGAACCGCTCCTTTGCGATGTGCGCAGAAGAAGCCGCTCGACCGAGAAAAGCATCCGCCTGAAGTCGCTCTTTCTCGGCAAGCGAGAGAGACGAGACCGCTGCTGAAGGCAGAAAGCGGCATTCGGGGAGAACCGCGATTTCTCGGCCAGCAACTGCAAACTCTCCGAAGCGGTTGACAGAGAGTGCCGTTTTCGACGTGCGTGAGCGAAATAACGGAACTGTGATGCCGAGAACTTGCGAATTCTGCATACTGCATTGCCTGAACACAGGTGGTTTTTTCTCCGCAGGAAAGAATCCACATCTCTCGACTTTCTGTAACGTCCTCTCTGAAAGCACAACGTGTGTCGCTCCTGGAACTTCTAGCTGCCTTATTAGAGGGGCTTTTCCCTTCTAATCTGTTCGTCACAGAATGCTGAAGTGTAGCATCGGATAAACACACAAAAACGAAATGTCGCTAGGAATAAAAGGAAAGGCATAAGAATGAGAGAGAAGCGTAGAGCAGAATGCATGGAGACAAGGAGAAGACAGAACCGCTCCTTTGCGATGTGCGCAGAAGAAGCCGCTCGTCCGAGAAAAGCATCCGGCTGAAGTCGCTCTTTCTCGGCATGCGAGAGAGACGAGACCGCTGCTGAAGGCAGAAAGCGGCATTCGGGGAGAACCGCGATTTCTCGGCCAGCAACTGCAAACTCTCCGAAGCGGTTAACAGAGAGTGCCGCTGTCCACCCACGAGAGCGAAATAGCGAAATTGCTATGCCGAGAACGTGCGATTTCAGAATACTGCATTTCCTGAAAACAGGGGGTTTTTTCTCCGCAGGAAAGAATCCACATCTCTCGACTTTCTGTAACGTCCTCTCTGAAAGCACAACGTGTGTCGCTCCTGGAACTTCTAGCTGCCTTATTAGAGGGGCTTTTCCCTTCTACTCTCTTCGTCACAGAATGCTGAAGTGTAGCATCGGATAAACACACAAAAAGGAAATGTCGCTAGAAATAAAGAGAAAAACATAAGAATGAGAGAGAAGCGTAATGCAGAATGCATGGAGACAAGGAGAAGACAGAACCTCTCCTTTGCGATGTGCGCAGATGAAGCCGCTCGTCCGAGAAAAGCATCCGCCTGAAGTCGCACTTTCTCGGCAAGCGAGAGAGACGAGACCGCTGCTGAAGGCAGAAAGCGGCATTCGGGGAGAACCGCGATTTCTCGGCCAGCAACTGCAAACTCTCCGAAGCGGTTGACAGAGAGTGCCGTTTTCGACGTGCGTGAGCGAAATAACGGAACTGTGATGCCGAGAACGTGCGAATTCTGCATACTGCATTGCCTGAAAACAGGGGTTTTTTTCTCCGCAGGAAAGAATCCACATCTCTCGACTTTCTGTAACGTCCTCCCTGAAAGCACAACGTGTGTCGCTCCTGGAACTTCTAGCTGCCTTATTAGAGGGGCTTTTCCCTTCTACTCTGTTCGTCACAGAATGCTGAAGTGTAGCATCGGATAAACAGAGAAAAACGAAATGTCGCTAGGAATAAAAGGAAAGGCATAAGAATGAGATTGAAGCGTAGTGCAGAATGCATGGAGACTAGGAGAAGACAGAACCGCTCCTTTGCGATGTGCGCAGAAGAAGCCGCTCGACCGAGAAAAGCATCCGCCTGAAGTCGCTCTTTCTCGGCAAGCGAGAGAGACGAGACCGCTGCTGAAGGCAGAAAGCGGCATTCGGGGAGAACCGCGATTTCTCGGCCAGCAACTGCAAACTCTCCGAAGCGGTTGACAGAGAGTGCCTTTTTCGACGTGCGTGAGCGAAATAACGGAACTGTGATGCCGAGAACTTGCGAATTCTGCATACTGCATTGCCTGAACACAGGGGGTTTTTTCTCCGCAGGAAAGAATCCACATCTCTCGACTTTCTGTAACGTCCTCTCTGAAAGCACAACGTGTGTCGCTCCTGGAACTTCTAGCTGCCTTATTAGAGGGGCTTTTCCCTTCTACTCTGTTCGTCACAGAATGCTGAAGTGTAGCATCGGATAAACACACAAAAACGAAATGTCGCTAGAAATAAAGAGAAAAATATAAGAATGAGAGAGAAGCGTAATGCAGAATGCATGGACACAAGGAGAAGACAGAACCTCTCCTTTCCGATGTGCGCAGAAGAAGCCGCTCGTCCGAGAAAAGCATCCGCCTGAAGTCGCTCTTTCTCGGCAAGCGAGAGAGACGAGACCGCTGCTGAAGGCAGAAAGCGGCATTCGGGGAGAACCGCGATTTCACGGCCAGCAACTGCAAACTCTCCGAAGCGGTTAACAGAGAGTGCCGCTGTCGACGTGCGTGAGCGAAATAACGGAACTGTGATGCCGAGAACGTGTGAATTCTACATACTGCATTGCCTGAACACAGGGGGTTTTTTCTCCGCAGGAAAGAATCCACATCTCTCGACTTTCTGTAACGTCCTCTCTGAAAGCACAACGTGTGTCGCTCCTGGAACTTCTAGCTGCCTTATTAGAGGGGCTTTTCCCTTCTACTCTCTTCGTCACAGAATGCTGAAGTGTAGCATCGGATAAACACACAAAAAGGAAATGTCGCTAGAAATAAAGAGAAAAACATAAGAATGAGAGAGAAGCGTAATGCAGAATGCATGGAGACAAGGAGAAGACAGAACCTCTCCTTTGCGATGTGCGCAGATGAAGCCGCTCGTCCGAGAAAAGCATCCGCCTGAAGTCGCACTTTCTCGGCAAGCGAGAGAGACGAGACCGCTGCTGAAGGCAGAAAGCGGCATTCGGGGAGAACCGCGATTTCTCGGCCAGCAACTGCAAACTCTCCGAAGCGGTTAACAGAGAGTGCCGCTGTCCACCCACGAGAGCGAAATAGCGAAATTGCTATGCCGAGAACGTGCGATTTCAGAATACTGCATTTCCTGAAAACAGGGGGTTTTTTCTCCGCAGGAAAGAATCCACATCTCTCGACTTTCTGTAACGTCCTCCCTGAAAGCACAACGTGTGTCGCTCCTGGAACTTCTAGCTGCCTTATTAGAGGGGCTTTTCCCTTCTACTCTGTTCGTCACAGAATGCTGAAGTGTAGCATCGGATAAACAGAGAAAAACGAAATGTCGCTAGGAATAAAAGGAAAGGCATAAGAATGAGAGAGAAGCGTAGAGCAGAATGCATGGAGACAAGGAGAAGACAGAACCGCTCCTTTGCGATGTGCGCAGAAGAAGCCGCTCGTCCGAGAAAAGCATCCGGCTGAAGTCGCTCTTTCTCGGCATGCGAGAGAGACGAGACCGCTGCTGAAGGCAGAAAGCGGCATTCGGGGAGAACCGCGATTTCTCGGCCAGCAACTGCAAACTCTCCGAAGCGGTTAACAGAGAGTGCCGCTGTCCACCCACGAGAGCGAAATAGCGAAATTGCTATGCCGAGAACGTGCGATTTCAGAATACTGCATTTCCTGAAAACAGGGGGTTTTTTCTCCGCAGGAAAGAATCCACATCTCTCGACTTTCTGTAACGTCCTCTCTGAAAGCACAACGTGTGTCGCTCCTGGAACTTCTAGCTGCCTTATTAGAGGGGCTTTTCCCTTCTACTCTCTTCGTCACAGAATGCTGAAGTGTAGCATCGGATAAACACACAAAAAGGAAATGTCGCTAGAAATAAAGAGAAAAACATAAGAATGAGAGAGAAGCGTAATGCAGAATGCATGGAGACAAGGAGAAGACAGAACCTCTCCTTTGCGATGTGCGCAGATGAAGCCGCTCGTCCGAGAAAAGCATCCGCCTGAAGTCGCACTTTCTCGGCAAGCGAGAGAGACGAGACCGCTGCTGAAGGCAGAAAGCGGCATTCGGGGAGAACCGCGATTTCTCGGCCAGCAACTGCAAACTCTCCGAAGCGGTTGACAGAGAGTGCCGTTTTCGACGTGCGTGAGCGAAATAACGGAACTGTGATGCCGAGAACGTGCGAATTCTGCATACTGCATTGCCTGAAAACAGGGTTTTTTTTCTCCGCAGGAAAGAATCCACATCTCTCGACTTTCTGTAACGTCCTCCCTGAAAGCACAACGTGTGTCGCTCCTGGAACTTCTAGCTGCCTTATTAGAGGGGCTTTTCCCTTCTACTCTGTTCGTCACAGAATGCTGAAGTGTAGCATCGGATAAACAGAGAAAAACGAAATGTCGCTAGGAATAAAAGGAAAGGCATAAGAATGAGAGAGAAGCGTAGTGCAGAATGCATGGAGACAAGGAGAAGACAGAACCGCTCCTTTGCGATGTGCGCAGAAGAAGCCGCTCGTCCGAGAAAAGCATCCGCCTGAAGTCGCTCTTTCTCAGCAAGCGAGAGAGACGAGACCGCTGCTGAAGGCAGAAAGCGGCATTCGGGGAGAACCGCGATTTCTCGGCCAGCAACTGCAAACTCTCCGAAGCGGTTGACAGAGAGTGCCGTTTTCGACGTGCGTGAGCGAAATAACGGAACTGTGATGCCGAGAACGTGCGAATTCTGCATACTGCATTGCCTGAAAACAGGGGTTTTTTTCTCCGCAGGAAAGAATCCACATCTCTCGACTTTCTGTAACGTCCTCCCTGAAAGCACAACGTGTGTCGCTCCTGGAACTTCTAGCTGCCTTATTAGAGGGGCTTTTCCCTTCCACTCTGTTCGTCACAGAATGCTGAAGTGTAGCATCGGAAAAACAGAGAAAAACGAAATGTCCCTAGGAATAAACGGAAAGGCATAAGAATGAGAGAGAAGCGTAGAGCAGAATGCATGGAGACAAGGAGAAGACAGAACCTCTCCTTTGCGATGTGCGCAGAAGAAGCCGCTCGTCCGAGAAAAGCATCCGGCTGAAGTCGCTCTTTCTCGGCAAGCGAGAGAGACGAGACCGCTGCTGAAGGCAGAAAGCGGCATTCGGGGAGAACCGCGATTTCTCGGCCAGCAACTGCAAACTCTCCGAAGCGGTTAACAGAGAGTGCCGCTGTCCTCCCACGAGAGCGAAATAGCGAAATTGCTATGCCGAGAACGTGCGATTTCAGAATACTGCATTGCCTGAAAACAGGGGTTTTTTTCTCCGCAGGAAAGAATCCACATCTCTCGACTTTCTGTAACGTCCTCTCTGAAAGCACAACGTGTGTCGCTCCTGGAACTTCTAGCTGCCTTATTAGAGGGGCTTTTCCCTTCCACTCTCTTCGTCACAGAATGCTGAAGTGTAGCATCGGATAAACACACAAAAAGGAAATGTCGCTAGAAATAAAGAGAAAAACATAAGAATGAGAGAGAAGCGTAGAGCAGAATGCATGGAGACAAGGAGAAGACAGAACCTCTCCTTTGCGATGTGCGCAGATGAAGCCACTCGTCCGAGAAAAGCATCCGCCTGAAGTCGCACTTTCTCGGCAAGCGAGAGAGACGAGACCGCTGCTGAAGGCAGAAAGCGGCATTCGGGGAGAACCGCGATTTCTCGGCCAGCAACTGCAAACTCTCCGAAGCGGTTGACAGAGAGTGCCGTTTTCGACGTGCGTGAGCGAAATAACGGAACTGTGATGCCGAGAACGTGCGAATTCTGCATACTGCATTGCCTGAAAACAGGGGTTTTTTTCTCCGCAGGAAAGAATCCACATCTCTCGACTTTCTGTAACGTCCTCCCTGAAAGCACAACGTGTGTCGCTCCTGGAACTTCTAGCTGCCTTATTAGAGGGGCTTTTCCCTTCTACTCTGTTCGTCACAGAATGCTGAAGTGTAGCATCGGATAAACAGAGAAAAACGAAATGTCGCTAGGAATAAAAGGAAAGGCATAAGAATGAGAGAGAAGCGTAGTGCAGAATGCATGGAGACAAGGAGAAGACAGAACCGCTCCTTTGCGATGTGCGCAGAAGAAGCCGCTCGACCGAGAAAAGCATCCGCCTGAAGTCGCTCTTTCTCGGCAAGCGAGAGAGACGAGACCGCTGCTGAAGGCAGAAAGCGGCATTCGGGGAGAACCGCGATTTCTCGGCCAGCAACTGCAAACTCTCCGAAGCGGTTGACAGAGAGTGCCGTTTTCGACGTGCGTGAGCGAAATAACGGAACTGTGATGCCGAGAACTTGCGAATTCTGCATACTGCATTGCCTGAACACAGGGGGTTTTTTCTCCGCAGGAAAGAATCCACATCTCTCGACTTTCTGTAACGTCCTCTCTGAAAGCACAACGTGTGTCGCTCCTGGAACTTCTAGCTGCCTTATTAGAGGGGCTTTTCCCTTCTAATCTGTTCGTCACAGAATGCTGAAGTGTAGCATCGGATAAACACACAAAAACGAAATGTCGCTAGAAATAAAGAGAAAAACATAAGAATGAGAGAGAAGCGTAATGCAGAATGCATGGACACAAGGAGAAGACAGAACCTCTCCTTTCCGATGTGCGCAGAAGAAGCCGCTCGTCCGAGAAAAGCATCCGGCTGAAGTCGCTCTTTCTCGGCAAGCGAGAGAGACGAGACCGCTGCTGAAGGCAGAAAGCGGCATTCGGGGAGAACCGCGATTTCTCGGCCAGCAACTGCAAACTCTCCGAAGCGGTTAACAGAGAGTGCCGCTGTCCACCCACGAGAGCGAAATAGCGAAATTGCTATGCCGAGAACGTGCGATTTCAGAATACTGCATTTCCTGAAAACAGGGGGTTTTTTCTCCGCAGGAAAGAATCCACATCTCTCGACTTTCTGTAACGTCCTCTCTGAAAGCACAACGTGTGTCGCTCCTGGAACTTCTAGCTGCCTTATTAGAGGGGCTTTTCCCTTCTACTCTCTTCGTCACAGAATGCTGAAGTGTAGCATCGGATAAACACACAAAAAGGAAATGTCGCTAGAAATAAAGAGAAAAACATAAGAATGAGAGAGAAGCGTAATGCAGAATGCATGGAGACAAGGAGAAGACAGAACCTCTCCTTTGCGATGTGCGCAGATGAAGCCGCTCGTCCGAGAAAAGCATCCGCCTGAAGTCGCACTTTCTCGGCAAGCGAGAGAGACGAGACCGCTGCTGAAGGCAGAAAGCGGCATTCGGGGAGAACCGCGATTTCTCGGCCAGCAACTGCAAACTCTCCGAAGCGGTTGACAGAGAGTGCCGTTTTCGACGTGCGTGAGCGAAATAACGGAACTGTGATGCCGAGAACGTGCGAATTCTGCATACTGCATTGCCTGAAAACAGGGGTTTTTTTCTCCGCAGGAAAGAATCCACATCTCTCGACTTTCTGTAACGTCCTCCCTGAAAGCACAACGTGTGTCGCTCCTGGAACTTCTAGCTGCCTTATTAGAGGGGCTTTATCCTTCTACTCTGTTCGTCACAGAATGCTGAAGTGTAGCATCGGATAAACAGAGAAAAACGAAATGTCGCTAGGAATAAAAGGAAAGGCATAAGAATGAGATTGAAGCGTAGTGCAGAATGCATGGAGACAAGGAGAAGACAGAACCGCTCCTTTGCGATGTGCGCAGAAGAAGCCGCTCGACCGAGAAAAGCATCCGCCTGAAGTCGCTCTTTCTCGGCAAGCGAGAGAGACGAGACCGCTGCTGAAGGCAGAAAGCGGCATTCGGGGAGAACCGCGATTTCTCGGCCAGCAACTGCAAACTCTCCGAAGCGGTTGACAGAGAGTGCCTTTTTCGACGTGCGTGAGCGAAATAACGGAACTGTGATGCCGAGAACTTGCGAATTCTGCATACTGCATTGCCTGAACACAGGGGGTTTTTTCTCCGCAGGAAAGAATCCACATCTCTCGACTTTCTGTAACGTCCTCTCTGAAAGCACAACGTGTGTCGCTCCTGGAACTTCTAGCTGCCTTATTAGAGGGGCTTTTCCCTTCTACTCTGTTCGTCACAGAATGCTGAAGTGTAGCATCGGATAAACACACAAAAACGAAATGTCGCTAGAAATAAAGAGAAAAACATAAGAATGAGAGAGAAGCGTAATGCAGAATGCATGGACACAAGGAGAAGACAGAACCTCTCCTTTCCGATGTGCGCAGAAGAAGCCGCTCGTCCGAGAAAAGCATCCGCCTGAAGTCGCTCTTTCTCGGCAAGCGAGAGAGACGAGACCGCTGCTGAAGGCAGAAAGCGGCATTCGGGGAGAACCGCGATTTCACGGCCAGCAACTGCAAACTCTCCGAAGCGGTTAACAGAGAGTGCCGCTGTCGACGTGCGTGAGCGAAATAACGGAACTGTGATGCCGAGAACGTGTGAATTCTACATACTGCATTGCCTGAACACAGGGGGTTTTTTCTCCGCAGGAAAGAATCCACATCTCTCGACTTTCTGTAACGTCCTCTCTGAAAGCACAACGTGTGTCGCTCCTGGAACTTCTAGCTGCCTTATTAGAGGGGCTTTTCCCTTCTACTCTCTTCGTCACAGAATGCTGAAGTGTAGCATCGGATAAACACACAAAAAGGAAATGTCGCTAGAAATAAAGAGAAAAACATAAGAATGAGAGAGAAGCGTAATGCAGAATGCATGGAGACAAGGAGAAGACAGAACCTCTCCTTTGCGATGTGCGCAGATGAAGCCGCTCGTCCGAGAAAAGCATCCGCCTGAAGTCGCACTTTCTCGGCAAGCGAGAGAGACGAGACCGCTGCTGAAGGCAGAAAGCGGCATTCGGGGAGAACCGCGATTTCTCGGCCAGCAACTGCAAACTCTCCGAAGCGGTTAACAGAGAGTGCCGCTGTCCACCCACGAGAGCGAAATAGCGAAATTGCTATGCCGAGAACGTGCGATTTCAGAATACTGCATTTCCTGAAAACAGGGGGTTTTTTCTCCGCAGGAAAGAATCCACATCTCTCGACTTTCTGTAACGTCCTCCCTGAAAGCACAACGTGTGTCGCTCCTGGAACTTCTAGCTGCCTTATTAGAGGGGCTTTTCCCTTCTACTCTGTTCGTCACAGAATGCTGAAGTGTAGCATCGGATAAACAGAGAAAAACGAAATGTCGCTAGGAATAAAAGGAAAGGCATAAGAATGAGAGAGAAGCGTAGAGCAGAATGCATGGAGACAAGGAGAAGACAGAACCGCTCCTTTGCGATGTGCGCAGAAGAAGCCGCTCGTCCGAGAAAAGCATCCGGCTGAAGTCGCTCTTTCTCGGCATGCGAGAGAGACGAGACCGCTGCTGAAGGCAGAAAGCGGCATTCGGGGAGAACCGCGATTTCTCGGCCAGCAACTGCAAACTCTCCGAAGCGGTTAACAGAGAGTGCCGCTGTCCACCCACGAGAGCGAAATAGCGAAATTGCTATGCCGAGAACGTGCGATTTCAGAATACTGCATTTCCTGAAAACAGGGGGTTTTTTCTCCGCAGGAAAGAATCCACATCTCTCGACTTTCTGTAACGTCCTCTCTGAAAGCACAACGTGTGTCGCTCCTGGAACTTCTAGCTGCCTTATTAGAGGGGCTTTTCCCTTCTACTCTCTTCGTCACAGAATGCTGAAGTGTAGCATCGGATAAACACACAAAAAGGAAATGTCGCTAGAAATAAAGAGAAAAACATAAGAATGAGAGAGAAGCGTAATGCAGAATGCATGGAGACAAGGAGAAGACAGAACCTCTCCTTTGCGATGTGCGCAGATGAAGCCGCTCGTCCGAGAAAAGCATCCGCCTGAAGTCGCACTTTCTCGGCAAGCGAGAGAGACGAGACCGCTGCTGAAGGCAGAAAGCGGCATTCGGGGAGAACCGCGATTTCTCGGCCAGCAACTGCAAACTCTCCGAAGCGGTTGACAGAGAGTGCCGTTTTCGACGTGCGTGAGCGAAATAACGGAACTGTGATGCCGAGAACGTGCGAATTCTGCATACTGCATTGCCTGAAAACAGGGGTTTTTTTCTCCGCAGGAAAGAATCCACATCTCTCGACTTTCTGTAACGTCCTCCCTGAAAGCACAACGTGTGTCGCTCCTGGAACTTCTAGCTGCCTTATTAGAGGGGCTTTTCCCTTCTACTCTGTTCGTCACAGAATGCTGAAGTGTAGCATCGGATAAACAGAGAAAAACGAAATGTCGCTAGGAATAAAAGGAAAGGCATAAGAATGAGATTGAAGCGTAGTGCAGAATGCATGGAGACAAGGAGAAGACAGAACCGCTCCTTTGCGATGTGCGCAGAAGAAGCCGCTCGACCGAGAAAAGCATCCGCCTGAAGTCGCTCTTTCTCGGCAAGCGAGAGAGACGAGACCGCTGCTGAAGGCAGAAAGCGGCATTCGGGGAGAACCGCGATTTCTCGGCCAGCAACTGCAAACTCTCCGAAGCGGTTGACAGAGAGTGCCTTTTTCGACGTGCGTGAGCGAAATAACGGAACTGTGATGCCGAGAACTTGCGAATTCTGCATACTGCATTGCCTGAACACAGGGGGTTTTTTCTCCGCAGGAAAGAATCCACATCTCTCGACTTTCTGTAACGTCCTCTCTGAAAGCACAACGTGTGTCGCTCCTGGAACTTCTAGCTGCCTTATTAGAGGGGCTTTTCCCTTCTACTCTGTTCGTCACAGAATGCTGAAGTGTAGCATCGGATAAACACACAAAAACGAAATGTCGCTAGAAATAAAGAGAAAAACATAAGAATGAGAGAGAAGCGTAATGCAGAATGCATGGACACAAGGAGAAGACAGAACCTCTCCTTTCCGATGTGCGCAGAAGAAGCCGCTCGTCCGAGAAAAGCATCCGCCTGAAGTCGCTCTTTCTCGGCAAGCGAGAGAGACGAGACCGCTGCTGAAGGCAGAAAGCGGCATTCGGGGAGAACCGCGATTTCACGGCCAGCAACTGCAAACTCTCCGAAGCGGTTAACAGAGAGTGCCGCTGTCGACGTGCGTGAGCGAAATAACGGAACTGTGATGCCGAGAACGTGTGAATTCTACATACTGCATTGCCTGAACACAGGGGGTTTTTTCTCCGCAGGAAAGAATCCACATCTCTCGACTTTCTGTAACGTCCTCTCTGAAAGCACAACGTGTGTCGCTCCTGGAACTTCTAGCTGCCTTATTAGAGGGGCTTTTCCCTTCTACTCTCTTCGTCACAGAATGCTGAAGTGTAGCATCGGATAAACACACAAAAAGGAAATGTCGCTAGAAATAAAGAGAAAAACATAAGAATGAGAGAGAAGCGTAATGCAGAATGCATGGAGACAAGGAGAAGACAGAACCTCTCCTTTGCGATGTGCGCAGATGAAGCCGCTCGTCCGAGAAAAGCATCCGCCTGAAGTCGCACTTTCTCGGCAAGCGAGAGAGACGAGACCGCTGCTGAAGGCAGAAAGCGGCATTCGGGGAGAACCGCGATTTCTCGGCCAGCAACTGCAAACTCTCCGAAGCGGTTAACAGAGAGTGCCGCTGTCCACCCACGAGAGCGAAATAGCGAAATTGCTATGCCGAGAACGTGCGATTTCAGAATACTGCATTTCCTGAAAACAGGGGGTTTTTTCTCCGCAGGAAAGAATCCACATCTCTCGACTTTCTGTAACGTCCTCCCTGAAAGCACAACGTGTGTCGCTCCTGGAACTTCTAGCTGCCTTATTAGAGGGGCTTTTCCCTTCTACTCTGTTCGTCACAGAATGCTGAAGTGTAGAATCGGATAAACAGAGAAAAACGAAATTTCGCTAGGAATAAAAGGAAAGGCATAAGAATGAGAGAGAAGCGTAGAGCAGAATGCATGGAGACAAGGAGAAGACAGAACCGCTCCTTTGCGATGTGCGCAGAAGAAGCCGCTCGTCCGAGAAAAGCATCCGGCTGAAGTCGCTCTTTCTCGGCATGCGAGAGAGACGAGACCGCTGCTGAAGGCAGAAAGCGGCATTCGGGGAGAACCGCGATTTCTCGGCCAGCAACTGCAAACTCTCCGAAGCGGTTAACAGAGAGTGCCGCTGTCCACCCACGAGAGCGAAATAGCGAAATTGCTATGCCGAGAACGTGCGATTTCAGAATACTGCATTTCCTGAAAACAGGGGGTTTTTTCTCCGCAGGAAAGAATCCACATCTCTCGACTTTCTGTAACGTCCTCTCTGAAAGCACAACGTGTGTCGCTCCTGGAACTTCTAGCTGCCTTATTAGAGGGGCTTTTCCCTTCTACTCTCTTCGTCACAGAATGCTGAAGTGTAGCATCGGATAAACACACAAAAAGGAAATGTCGCTAGAAATAAAGAGAAAAACATAAGAATGAGAGAGAAGCGTAATGCAGAATGCATGGAGACAAGGAGAAGACAGAACCTCTCCTTTGCGATGTGCGCAGATGAAGCCGCTCGTCCGAGAAAAGCATCCGCCTGAAGTCGCACTTTCTCGGCAAGCGAGAGAGACGAGACCGCTGCTGAAGGCAGAAAGCGGCATTCGGGGAGAACCGCGATTTCTCGGCCAGCAACTGCAAACTCTCCGAAGCGGTTGACAGAGAGTGCCGTTTTCGACGTGCGTGAGCGAAATAACGGAACTGTGATGCCGAGAACGTGCGAATTCTGCATACTGCATTGCCTGAAAACAGGGGTTTTTTTCTCCGCAGGAAAGAATCCACATCTCTCGACTTTCTGTAACGTCCTCCCTGAAAGCACAACGTGTGTCGCTCCTGGAACTTCTAGCTGCCTTATTAGAGGGGCTTTTCCCTTCTACTCTGTTCGTCACAGAATGCTGAAGTGTAGCATCGGATAAACAGAGAAAAACGAAATGTCGCTAGGAATAAAAGGAAAGGCATAAGAATGAGATTGAAGCGTAGTGCAGAATGCATGGAGACAAGGAGAAGACAGAACCGCTCCTTTGCGATGTGCGCAGAAGAAGCCGCTCGACCGAGAAAAGCATCCGCCTGAAGTCGCTCTTTCTCGGCAAGCGAGAGAGACGAGACCGCTGCTGAAGGCAGAAAGCGGCATTCGGGGAGAACCGCGATTTCTCGGCCAGCAACTGCAAACTCTCCGAAGCGGTTGACAGAGAGTGCCTTTTTCGACGTGCGTGAGCGAAATAACGGAACTGTGATGCCGAGAACTTGCGAATTCTGCATACTGCATTGCCTGAACACAGGGGGTTTTTTCTCCGCAGGAAAGAATCCACATCTCTCGACTTTCTGTAACGTCCTCTCTGAAAGCACAACGTGTGTCGCTCCTGGAACTTCTAGCTGCCTTATTAGAGGGGCTTTTCCCTTCTACTCTGTTCGTCACAGAATGCTGAAGTGTAGCATCGGATAAACACACAAAAACGAAATGTCGCTAGAAATAAAGAGAAAAACATAAGAATGAGAGAGAAGCGTAATGCAGAATGCATGGACACAAGGAGAAGACAGAACCTCTCCTTTGCGATGTGCGCAGAAGAAGCCGCTCGTCCGAGAAAAGCATCCGCCTGAAGTCGCTCTTTCTCGGCAAGCGAGAGAGACGAGACCGCTGCTGAAGGCAGAAAGCGGCATTCGGGGAGAACCGCGATTTCACGGCCAGCAACTGCAAACTCTCCGAAGCGGTTAACAGAGAGTGCCGCTGTCGACGTGCGTGAGCGAAATAACGGAACTGTGATGCCGAGAACGTGTGAATTCTACATACTGCATTGCCTGAACACAGGGGGTTTTTTCTCCGCAGGAAAGAATCCACATCTCTCGACTTTCTGTAACGTCCTCTCTGAAAGCACAACGTGTGTCGCTCCTGGAACTTCTAGCTGCCTTATTAGAGGGGCTTTTCCCTTCTACTCTCTTCGTCACAGAATGCTGAAGTGTAGCATCGGATAAACACACAAAAAGGAAATGTCGCTAGAAATAAAGAGAAAAACATAAGAATGAGAGAGAAGCGTAATGCAGAATGCATGGAGACAAGGAGAAGACAGAACCTCTCCTTTGCGATGTGCGCAGATGAAGCCGCTCGTCCGAGAAAAGCATCCGCCTGAAGTCGCACTTTCTCGGCAAGCGAGAGAGACGAGACCGCTGCTGAAGGCAGAAAGCGGCATTCGGGGAGAACCGCGATTTCTCGGCCAGCAACTGCAAACTCTCCGAAGCGGTTGACAGAGAGTGCCGTTTTCGACGTGCGTGAGCGAAATAACGGAACTGTGATGCCGAGAACGTGCGAATTCTGCATACTGCATTGCCTGAAAACAGGGGTTTTTTTCTCCGCAGGAAAGAATCCACATCTCTCGACTTTCTGTAACGTCCTCCCTGAAAGCACAACGTGTGTCGCTCCTGGAACTTCTAGCTGCCTTATTAGAGGGGCTTTTCCCTTCTACTCTGTTCGTCACAGAATGCTGAAGTGTAGCATCGGATAAACAGAGAAAAACGAAATGTCGCTAGGAATAAAAGGAAAGGCATAAGAATGAGAGAGAAGCGTAGTGCAGAATGCATGGAGACAAGGAGAAGACAGAACCGCTCCTTTGCGATGTGCGCAGAAGAAGCCGCTCGACCGAGAAAAGCATCCGCCTGAAGTCGCTCTTTCTCGGCAAGCGAGAGAGACGAGACCGCTGCTGAAGGCAGAAAGCGGCATTCGGGGAGAACCGCGATTTCTCGGCCAGCAACTGCAAACTCTCCGAAGCGGTTGACAGAGAGTGCCGTTTTCGACGTGCGTGAGCGAAATAACGGAACTGTGATGCCGAGAACTTGCGAATTCTGCATACTGCATTGCCTGAACACAGGGGGTTTTTTCTCCGCAGGAAAGAATCCACATCTCTCGACTTTCTGTAACGTCCTCTCTGAAAGCACAACGTGTGTCGCTCCTGGAACTTCTAGCTGCCTTATTAGAGGGGCTTTTCCCTTCTACTCTGTTCGTCACAGAATGCTGAAGTGTAGCATCGGATAAACAGAGAAAAACGAAATGTCGCTTGAAATAAAGAGAAAAACATAAGAATGAGAGAGAAGCGTAATGCAGAATGCATGGAGACAAGGAGAAGACAGAACCTCTCCTTTCCGATGTGCGCAGAAGAAGCCGCTCGTCCGAGAAAAGCATCCGCCTGAAGTCGCTCTTTCTCGGCAAGCGAGAGAGACGAGACCGCTGCTGAAGGCAGAAAGCGGCATTCGGGGAGAACCGCGATTTCTCGGCCAGCAACTGCAAACTCTCCGAAGCGGTTGACAGAGAGTGCCGTTTTCGACGTGCGTGAGCGAAATAACGGAACTGTGATGCCGAGAACGTGCGAATTCTGCATACTGCATTGCCTGAAAACAGGGGTTTTTTTCTCCGCAGGAAAGAATCCACATCTCTCGACTTTCTGTAACGTCCTCCCTGAAAGCACAACGTGTGTCGCTCCTGGAACTTCTAGCTGCCTTATTAGAGGGGCTTTTCCCTTCTACTCTGTTCGTCACAGAATGCTGAAGTGTAGCATCGGATAAACAGAGAAAAACGAAATGTCGCTAGGAATAAAAGGAAAGGCATAAGAATGAGAGAGAAGCGTAGTGCAGAATGCATGGAGACAAGGAGAAGACAGAACCGCTCCTTTGCGATGTGCGCAGAAGAAGCCGCTCGACCGAGAAAAGCATCCGCCTGAAGTCGCTCTTTCTCGGCAAGCGAGAGAGACGAGACCGCTGCTGAAGGCAGAAAGCGGCATTCGGGGAGAACCGCGATTTCTCGGCCAGCAACTGCAAACTCTCCGAAGCGGTTGACAGAGAGTGCCGTTTTCGACGTGCGTGAGCGAAATAACGGAACTGTGATGCCGAGAACGTGCGAATTCTGCATACTGCATTGCCTGAAAACAGGGGTTTTTTTCTCCGCAGGAAAGAATCCACATCTCTCGACTTTCTGTAACGTCCTCCCTGAAAGCACAACGTGTGTCGCTCCTGGAACTTCTAGCTGCCTTATTAGAGGGGCTTTTCCCTTCTACTCTGTTCGTCACAGAATGCTGAAGTGTAGCATCGGATAAACAGAGAAAAACGAAATGTCGCTAGGAATAAAAGGAAAGGCATAAGAATGAGAGAGAAGCGTAGTGCAGAATGCATGGAGACAAGGAGAAGACAGAACCGCTCCTTTGCGATGTGCGCAGAAGAAGCCGCTCGTCCGAGAAAAGCATCCGGCTGAAGTCGCTCTTTCTCGGCAAGCGAGAGAGACGAGACCGCTGCTGAAGGCAGAAAGCGGCATTCGGGGAGAACCGCGATTTCTCGGCCAGCAACTGCAAACTCTCCGAAGCGGTTAACAGAGAGTGCCGCTGTCCACCCACGAGAGCGAAATAGCGAAATTGCTATGCCGAGAACGTGCGATTTCAGAATACTGCATTTCCTGAAAACAGGGGGTTTTTTCTCCGCAGGAAAGAATCCACATCTCTCGACTTTCTGTAACGTCCTCTCTGAAAGCACAACGTGTGTCGCTCCTGGAACTTCTAGCTGCCTTATTAGAGGGGCTTTTCCCTTCTACTCTGTTCGTCACAGAATGCTGAAGTGTAGCATCGGATAAACAGAGAAAAACGAAATGTCGCTAGGAATAAAAGGAAAGGCATAAGAATGAGAGAGAAGCGTAGAGCAGAATGCATGGAGACAAGGAGAAGACAGAACCGCTCCTTTGCGATGTGCGCAGAAGAAGCCGCTCGTCCGAGAAAAGCATCCGCCTGAAGTCGCTCTTTCTCGGCAAGCGAGAGAGACGAGACCGCTGCTGAAGGCAGAAAGCGGCATTCGGGGAGAACCGCGATTTCTCGGCCAGCAACTGCAAACTCTCCGAAGCGGTTGACAGAGAGTGCCGTTTTCGACGTGCGTGAGCGAAATAACGGAACTGTGATGCCGAGAACTTGCGAATTCTGCATACTGCATTGCCTGAACACAGGGGGTTTTTTCTCCGCAGGAAAGAATCCACATCTCTCGACTTTCTGTAACGTCCTCTCTGAAAGCACAACGTGTGTCGCTCCTGGAACTTCTAGCTGCCTTATTAGAGGGGCTTTTCCCTTCTACTCTGTTCGTCACAGAATGCTGAAGTGTAGCATCGGATAAACAGAGAAAAACGAAATGTCGCTTGAAATAAAGAGAAAAACATAAGAATGAGAGAGAAGCGTAATGCAGAATGCATGGAGACAAGGAGAAGACAGAACCTCTCCTTTCCGATGTGCGCAGAAGAAGCCGCTCGTCCGAGAAAAGCATCCGCCTGAAGTCGCTCTTTCTCGGCAAGCGAGAGAGACGAGACCGCTGCTGAAGGCAGAAAGCGGCATTCGGGGAGAACCGCGATTTCTCGGCCAGCAACTGCAAACTCTCCGAAGCGGTTGACAGAGAGTGCCGTTTTCGACGTGCGTGAGCGAAATAACGGAACTGTGATGCCGAGAACGTGCGAATTCTGCATACTGCATTGCCTGAAAACAGGGGTTTTTTTCTCCGCAGGAAAGAATCCACATCTCTCGACTTTCTGTAACGTCCTCCCTGAAAGCACAACGTGTGTCGCTCCTGGAACTTCTAGCTGCCTTATTAGAGGGGCTTTTCCCTTCTACTCTGTTCGTCACAGAATGCTGAAGTGTAGCATCGGATAAACAGAGAAAAACGAAATGTCGCTAGGAATAAAAGGAAAGGCATAAGAATGAGAGAGAAGCGTAGTGCAGAATGCATGGAGACAAGGAGAAGACAGAACCGCTCCTTTGCGATGTGCGCAGAAGAAGCCGCTCGACCGAGAAAAGCATCCGCCTGAAGTCGCTCTTTCTCGGCAAGCGAGAGAGACGAGACCGCTGCTGAAGGCAGAAAGCGGCATTCGGGGAGAACCGCGATTTCTCGGCCAGCAACTGCAAACTCTCCGAAGCGGTTGACAGAGAGTGCCGTTTTCGACGTGCGTGAGCGAAATAACGGAACTGTGATGCCGAGAACGTGCGAATACTGCATACTGCATTGCCTGAAAACAGGGGTTTTTTTCTCCGCAGGAAAGAATCCACATCTCTCGACTTTCTGTAACGTCCTCCCTGAAAGCACAACGTGTGTCGCTCCTGGAACTTCTAGCTGCCTTATTAGAGGGGCTTTTCCCTTCTACTCTGTTCGTCACAGAATGCTGAAGTGTAGCATCGGATAAACAGAGAAAAACGAAATGTCGCTAGGAATAAAAGGAAAGGCATAAGAATGAGAGAGAAGCGTAGTGCAGAATGCATGGAGACAAGGAGAAGACAGAACCGCTCCTTTGCGATGTGCGCAGAAGAAGCCGCTCGTCCGAGAAAAGCATCCGGCTGAAGTCGCTCTTTCTCGGCAAGCGAGAGAGACGAGACCGCTGCTGAAGGCAGAAAGCGGCATTCGGGGAGAACCGCGATTTCTCGGCCAGCAACTGCAAACTCTCCGAAGCGGTTAACAGAGAGTGCCGCTGTCCACCCACGAGAGCGAAATAGCGAAATTGCTATGCCGAGAACGTGCGATTTCAGAATACTGCATTTCCTGAAAACAGGGGGTTTTTTCTCCGCAGGAAAGAATCCACATCTCTCGACTTTCTGTAACGTCCTCTCTGAAAGCACAACGTGTGTCGCTCCTGGAACTTCTAGCTGCCTTATTAGAGGGGCTTTTCCCTTCTACTCTCTTCGTCACAGAATGCTGAAGTGTAGCATCGGATAAACAGAGAAAAACGAAATGTCGCTAGGAATAAAAGGAAAGGCATAAGAATGAGAGAGAAGCGTAGAGCAGAATGCATGGAGACAAGGAGAAGACAGAACCGCTCCTTTGCGATGTGCGCAGAAGAAGCCGCTCGTCCGAGAAAAGCATCCGCCTGAAGTCGCTCTTTCTCGGCAAGCGAGAGAGACGAGACCGCTGCTGAAGGCAGAAAGCGGCATTCGGGGAGAACCGCGATTTCTCGGCCAGCAACTGCAAACTCTCCGAAGCGGTTAACAGAGAGTGCCGCTGTCCACCCACGAGAGCGAAATAACGGAACTGTGATGCCGAGAACGTGCGAATTCTGCATACTGCATTGCCTGAAAACAGGGGTTTTTTTCTCCGCAGGAAAGAATCCACATCTCTCGACTTTCTGTAACGTCCTCTCTGAAAGCACAACGTGTGTCGCTCCTGGAACTTCTAGCTGCCTTATTAGAGGGGCTTTTCCCTTCTACTCTGTTCGTCACAGAATGCTGAAGTGTAGCATCGGATAAACACACAAAAAGGAAATGTCGCTAGAAATAAAGAGAAAAATATAAGAATGAGAGAGAAGCGTAGTGCAGAATGCATGGAGACAAGGAGAAGACAGAACCTCTCCTTTGCGATGTGCGCAGAAGAAGCCGCTCGTCCGAGAAAAGCATCCGCCTGAAGTCGCACTTTCTCGGCAAGCGAGAGAGACGAGACCGCTGCTGAAGGCAGAAAGCGGCATTCGGGGAGAACCGCGATTTCTCGGCCAGCAACTGCAAACTCTCCGAAGCGGTTGACAGAGAGTGCCGTTTTCGACGTGCGTGAGCGAAATAACGGAACTGTGATGCCGAGAACGTGCGAATTCTGCATACTGCATTGCCTGAAAACAGGGGTTTTTTTCTCCGCAGGAAAGAATCCACATCTCTCGACTTTCTGTAACGTCCTCCCTGAAAGCACAACGTGTGTCGCTCCTGGAACTTCTAGCTGCCTTATTAGAGGGGCTTTTCCCTTCTACTCTGTTCGTCACAGAATGCTGAAGTGTAGCATCGGATAAACACACAAAAACGAAATGTCGCTAGAAATAAAGAGAAAAACATAAGAATGAGAGAGAAGCGTAATGCAGAATGCATGGACACAAGGAGAAGACAGAACCTCTCCTTTCCGATGTGCGCAGAAGAAGCCGCTCGTCCGAGAAAAGCATCCGCCTGAATTCGCTCTTTCTCGGCAAGCGAGAGAGACGAGACCGCTGCTGAAGGCAGAAAGCGGCATTCGGGGAGAACCGCGATTTCACGGCCAGCAACTGCAAACTCTCCGAAGCGGTTAACAGAGAGTGCCGCTGTCGACGTGCGTGAGCGAAATAACGGAACTGTGATGCCGAGAACGTGTGAATTCTACATACTGCATTGCCTGAACACAGGGGGTTTTTTCTCCGCAGGAAAGAATCCACATCTCTCGACTTTCTGTAACGTCCTCTCTGAAAGCACAACGTGTGTCGCTCCTGGAACTTCTAGCTGCCTTATTAGAGGGGCTTTTCCCTTCTACTCTGTTCGTCACAGAATGCTGAAGTGTAGCATCGGATAAACAGAGAAAAACGAAATGTCGCTAGGAATAAAAGGAAAGGCATAAGAATGAGAGAGAAGCGTAGTGCAGAATGCATGGAGACAAGGAGAAGACAGAACCGCTCCTTTGCGATGTGCGCAGAAGAAGCCGCTCGTCCGAGAAAAGCATCCGCCTGAAGTCGCTCTTTCTCGGCATGCGAGAGAGACGAGACCGCTGCTGAAGGCAGAAAGCGGCATTCGGGGAGAACCGCGATTTCTCGGCCAGCAACTGCAAACTCTCCGAAGCGGTTAACAGAGAGTGCCGCTGTCCACCCACGAGAGCGAAATAGCGAAATTGCTATGCCGAGAACGTGCGATTTCTGCATACTGCATTTCCTGAAAACAGGGGGTTTTTTCTCCGCAGGAAAGAATCCACATCTCTCGACTTTCTGTAACGTCCTCTCTGAAAGCACAACGTGTGTCGCTCCTGGAACTTCTAGCTGCCTTATTAGAGGGGCTTTTCCCTTCTACTCTCTTCGTCACAGAATGCTGAAGTGTAGCATCGGATAAACACACAAAAAGGAAATGTCGCTAGAAATAAAGAGAAAAATATAAGAATGAGAGAGAAGCGTAATGCAGAATGCATGGAGACAAGGAGAAGACAGAACCTCTCCTTTGCGATGTGCGCAGATGAAGCCGCTCGTCCGAGAAAAGCATCCGCCTGAAGTCGCACTTTCTCGGCAAGCGAGAGAGACGAGACCGCTGCTGAAGGCAGAAAGCGGCATTCGGGGAGAACCGCGATTTCTCGGCCAGCAACTGCAAACTCTCCGAAGCGGTTGACAGAGAGTGCCGTTATCGACGTGCGTGAGCGAAATAACGGAACTGTGATGCCGAGAACGTGCGAATTCTGCATACTGCATTGCCTGAAAACAGGGGTTTTTTTCTCCGCAGGAAAGAATCCACATCTCTCGACTTTCTGTAACGTCCTCCCTGAAAGCACAACGTGTGTCGCTCCTGGAACTTCTAGCTGCCTTATTAGAGGGGCTTTTCCCTTCTACTCTCTTCGTCACAGAATGCTGAAGTGTAGCATCGGATAAACAGAGAAAAACGAAATGTCGCTAGAAATAAAGAGAAAAACATAAGAATGAGAGAGAAGCGTAATGCAGAATGCATGGACACAAGGAGAAGACAGAACCTCTCCTTTCCGATGTGCGCAGAAGAAGCCGCTCGTCCGAGAAAAGCATCCGCCTGAAGTCGCTCTTTCTCGGCAAGCGAGAGAGACGAGACCGCTGCTGAAGGCAGAAAGCGGCATTCGGGGAGAACCGCGATTTCACGGCCAGCAACTGCAAACTCTCCGAAGCGGTTAACAGAGAGTGCCGCTGTCGACGTGCGTGAGCGAAATAACGGAACTGTGATGCCGAGAACGTGTGAATTCTACATACTGCATTGCCTGAACACAGGGGGTTTTTTCTCCGCAGGAAAGAATCCACATCTCTCGACTTTCTGTAACGTCCTCCCTGAAAGCACAACGTGTGTCGCTCCTGGAACTTCTAGCTGCCTTATTAGAGGGGCTTTTCCCTTCTACTCTGTTCGTCACAGAATGCTGAAGTGTAGCATCGGATAAACAGAGAAAAACGAAATGTCGCTAGGAATAAAAGGAAAGGCATAAGAATGAGAGAGAAGCGTAGTGCAGAATGCATGGAGACAAGGAGAAGACAGAACCGCTCCTTTGCGATGTGCGCAGAAGAAGCCGCTCGTCCGAGAAAAGCATCCGCCTGAAGTCGCTCTTTCTCGGCAAGCGAGAGAGACGAGACCGCTGCTGAAGGCAGAAAGCGGCATTCGGGGAGAACCGCGATTTCTCGGCCAGCAACTGCAAACTCTCCGAAGCGGTTAACAGAGAGTGCCGCTGTCCACCCACGAGAGCGAAATAGCGAAATTGCTATGCCGAGAACGTGCGATTTCAGAATACTGCATTTCCTGAAAACAGGGGGTTTTTTCTCCGCAGGAAAGAATCCACATCTCTCGACTTTCTGTAACGTCCTCTCTGAAAGCACAACGTGTGTCGCTCCTGGAACTTCTAGCTGCCTTATTAGAGGGGCTTTTCCCTTCTACTCTGTTCGTCACAGAATGCTGAAGTGTAGCATCGGATAAACACACAAAAACGAAATGTCGCTAGAAATAAAGAGAAAAATATAAGAATGAGAGAGAAGCGTAATGCAGAATGCATGGAGACAAGGAGAAGACAGAACCTCTCCTTTGCGATGTGCGCAGATGAA
Source organism: Phasianus colchicus (assembly GCF_987193195.1). Lineage (NCBI taxonomy): Eukaryota > Metazoa > Chordata > Aves > Galliformes > Phasianidae > Phasianus > Phasianus colchicus. Next base: position 462,686 of record NC_143445.1, read on the forward strand.
GCCGCTCGTCCGAGAAAAGCATCCGCCTGAAGTCGCACTTTCTCGGCAAGCGAGAGAGACGAGACCGCTGCTGAAGGCAGAAAGCGGCATTCGGGGAGAACCGCGATTTCTCGGCCAGCAACTGCAAACTCTCCGAAGCGGTTGACAGAGAGTGCCGTTTTCGACGTGCGTGAGCGAAATAACGGAACTGTGATGCCGAGAACGTGCGAATTCTGCATACTGCATTGCCTGAAAACAGGGGTTTTTTTCTCCGCAGGAAAGAATCCACATCTCTCGACTTTCTGTAACGTCCTCCCTGAAAGCACAACGTGTGTCGCTCCTGGAACTTCTAGCTGCCTTATTAGAGGGGCTTTTCCCTTCTACTCTGTTCGTCACAGAATGCTGAAGTGTAGCATCGGATAAACAGAGAAAAACGAAATGTCGCTAGGAATAAAAGGAAAGGCATAAGAATGAGAGAGAAGCGTAATGCAGAATGCATGGAGACAAGGAGAAGACAGAACCGCTCCTTTGCGATGTGCGCAGAAGAAGCCGCTCGTCCGAGAAAAGCATCCGCCTGAAGTCGCTCTTTCTCGGCAAGCGAGAGAGACGAGACCGCTGCTGAAGGCAGAAAGCGGCATTCGGGGAGAACCGCGATTTCTCGGCCAGCAACTGCAAACTCTCCGAAGCGGTTGACAGAGAGTGCCGTTTTCGACGTGCGTGAGCGAAATAACGGAACTGTGATGCCGAGAACTTGCGAATTCTGCATACTGCATTGCCTGAACACAGGGGGTTTTTTCTCCGCAGGAAAGAATCCACATCTCTCGACTTTCTGTAACGTCCTCTCTGAAAGCACAACGTGTGTCGCTCCTGGAACTTCTAGCTGCCTTATTAGAGGGGCTTTTCCCTTCTACTCTGTTCGTCACAGAATGCTGAAGTGTAGCATCGGATAAACACACAAAAACGAAATGTCGCTAGAAATAAAGAGAAAAATATAAGAATGAGAGAGAAGCGTAATGCAGAATGCATGGACACAAGGAGAAGACAAGAACCTCTCCTTTGCGATGTGCGCAGATGAAGCCGCTCGTCCGAGAAAAGCATCCGCCTGAAGTCGCTCTTTCTCGGCAAGCGAGAGAGACGAGACCGCTGCTGAAGGCAGAAAGCGGCATTCGGGGAGAACCGCGATTTCTCGGCCAGCAACTGCAAACTCTCCGAAGCGGTTGACAGAGAGTGCCGTTTTCGACGTGCGTGAGCGAAATAACGGAACTGTGATGCCGAGAACTTGCGAATTCTACATACTGCATTGCCTGAAAACAGGGGGTTTTTTCTCCGCAGGAAAGAATCCACATCTCTCGACTTTCTGTAACGTCCTCCCTGAAAGCACAACGTGTGTCGCTCCTGGAACTTCTAGCTGCCTTATTAGAGGGGCTTTTCCCTTCTACTCTGTTCGTCACAGAATGCTGAAGTGTAGCATCGGATAAACACACAAAAACGAAATGTCGCTAGAAATAAAGAGAAAAACATAAGAATGAGAGAGAAGCGTAATGCAGAATGCATGGACACAAGGAGAAGACAGAACCTCTCCTTTCCCGATGTGCGCAGAAGAAGCCGCTCGTCCGAGAAAAGCATCCGCCTGAAGTCGCTCTTTCTCGGCAAGCGAGAGAGACGAGACCGCTGCTGAAGGCAGAAAGCGGCATTCGGGGAGAACCGCGATTTCTCGGCCAGCAACTGCAAACTCTCCGAAGCGGTTGACAGAGAGTGCCGTTTTCGACGTGCGTGAGCGAAATAACGGAACTGTGATGCCGAGAATGTGCGAATTCTGCATACTGCATTGCCTGAACACAGGGGGTTTTTTCTCCGCAGGAAAGAATCCACATCTCTCGACTTTCTGTAACGTCCTCTCTGAAAGCACAACGTGTGTCGCTCCTGGAACTTCTAGCTGCCTTATTAGAGGGGCTTTTCCCTTCTACTCTGTTCGTCACAGAATGCTGAAGTGTAGCATCGGATAAACAGAGAAAAACGAAATGTCGCTAGGAATAAAAGGAAAGGCATAAGAATGAGAGAGAAGCGTAGTGCAGAATGCATGGAGACAAGGAGAAGACAGAACCGCTCCTTTGCGATGTGCGCAGAAGAAGCCGCTCGTCCGAGAAAAGCATCCGGCTGAAGTCGCTCTTTCTCGGCAAGCGAGAGAGACGAGACCGCTGCTGAAGGCAGAAAGCGGCATTCGGGGAGAACCGCGATTTCTCGGCCAGCAACTGCAAACTCTCCGAAGCGGTTAACAGAGAGTGGCGCTGTCCACCCACGAGAGCGAAATAGCGAAATTGCTATGCCGAGAACGTGCGATTTCAGAATACTGCATTTCCTGAAAACAGGGGGTTTTTTCTCCGCAGGAAAGAATCCACATCTCTCGACTTTCTGTAACGTCCTCTCTGAAAGCACAACGTGTGTCGCTCCTGGAACTTCTAGCTGCCTTATTAGAGGGGCTTTTCCCTTCTACTCTCTTCGTCACAGAATGCTGAAGTGTAGCATCGGATAAACACACAAAAAGGAAATGTCGCTAGAAATAAAGAGAAAAATATAAGAATGAGAGAGAAGCGTAGTGCAGAATGCATGGAGACAAGGAGAAGACAGAACCTCTCCTTTGCGATGTGCGCAGAAGAAGCCGCTCGTCCGAGAAAAGCATCCGCCTGAAGTCGCACTTTCTCGGCAAGCGAGAGAGACGAGACCGCTGCTGAAGGCAGAAAGCGGCATTCGGGGAGAACCGCGATTTCTCGGCCAGCAACTGCAAACTCTCCGAAGCGGTTGACAGAGAGTGCCGTTTTCGACGTGCGTGAGCGAAATAACGGAACTGTGATGCCGAGAACGTGCGAATTCTGCATACTGCATTGCCTGAAAACAGGGGTTTTTTTCTCCGCAGGAAAGAATCCACATCTCTCGACTTTCTGTAACGTCCTCCCTGAAAGCACAACGTGTGTCGCTCCTGGAACTTCTAGCTGCCTTATTAGAGGGGCTTTTCCCTTCTACTCTGTTCGTCACAGAATGCTGAAGTGTAGCATCGGATAAACACAAAAAGGAAATGTCGCTAGGAATAAAAGGAAAGGCATAAGAATGAGAGAGAAGCGTAGAGCAGAATGCATGGTGACAAGGAGAAGACAGAACCGCTCCTTTGCGATGTGCGCAGAAGAAGCCGCTCGTCCGAGAAAAGCAGCCGGCTGAAGTCGCTCTTTCTCGGCATGCGAGAGAGACGAGACCGCTGCTGAAGGCAGAAAGCGGCATTCGGGGAGAACCGCGATTTCTCGGCCAGCAACTGCAAACTCTCCGAAGCGGTTAACAGAGAGTGCCGCTGTCGACGTGCGTGAGCGAAATAACGGAACTGTGATGCCGAGAACGTGCGAATTCTGCATACTGCATTGCCTGAAAACAGGGGTTTTTTTCTCCGCAGGAAAGAATCCACATCTCTCGACTTTCTGTAACGTCCTCCCTGAAAGCACAACGTGTGTCGCTCCTGGAACTTCTAGCTGCCTTATTAGAGGGGCTTTTCCCTTCTACTCTGTTCGTCACAGAATGCTGAAGTGTAGCATCGGATAAACAGAGAAAAACGAAATGTCGCTAGGAATAAAAGGAAAGGCATAAGAATGAGAGAGAAGCGTAGAGCAGAATGCATGGAGACAAGGAGAAGACAGAACCTCTCCTTTGCGATGTGCGCAGATGAAGCCGCTCGTCCGAGAAAAGCATCCGCCTGAAGTCGCACTTTCTCGGCAAGCGAGAGAGACGAGACCGCTGCTGAAGGCAGAAAGCGGCATTCGGGGCGAACCGCGATTTCTCGGCCAGCAACTGCAAACTCTCCGAAGCGGTTGACAGAGAGTGCCGTTTTCGACGTGCGTGAGCGAAATAACGGAACTGTGATGCCGAGAACGTGCGAATTCTGCATACTGCATTGCCTGAAAACAGGGGTTTTTTTCTCCGCAGGAAAGAATCCACATCTCTCGACTTTCTGTAACGTCCTCCCTGAAAGCACAACGTGTGTCGCTCCTGGAACTTCTAGCTGCCTTATTAGAGGGGCTTTTCCCTTCTACTCTGTTCGTCACAGAATGCTGAAGTGTAGCATCGGATAAACAGAGAAAAACGAAATGTCGCTAGGAATAAAAGGAAAGGCATAAGAATGAGAGAGAAGCGTAATGCAGAATGCATGGAGACAAGGAGAAGACAGAACCGCTCCTTTGCGATGTGCGCAGAAGAAGCCGCTCGTCCGAGAAAAGCATCCGCCTGAAGTCGCTCTTTCTCGGCAAGCGAGAGAGACGAGACCGCTGCTGAAGGCAGAAAGCGGCATTCGGGGAGAACCGCGATTTCTCGGCCAGCAACTGCAAACTCTCCGAAGCGGTTGACAGAGAGTGCCGTTTTCGACGTGCGTGAGCGAAATAACGGAACTGTGATGCCGAGAACTTGCGAATTCTGCATACTGCATTGCCTGAACACAGGGGGTTTTTTCTCCGCAGGAAAGAATCCACATCTCTCGACTTTCTGTAACGTCCTCTCTGAAAGCACAACGTGTGTCGCTCCTGGAACTTCTAGCTGCCTTATTAGAGGGGCTTTTCCCTTCTACTCTGTTCGTCACAGAATGCTGAAGTGTAGCATCGGATAAACACACAAAAACGAAATGTCGCTAGAAATAAAGAGAAAAATATAAGAATGAGAGAGAAGCGTAATGCAGAATGCATGGACACAAGGAGAAGACAAGAACCTCTCCTTTGCGATGTGCGCAGATGAAGCCGCTCGTCCGAGAAAAGCATCCGCCTGAAGTCGCTCTTTCTCGGCAAGCGAGAGAGACGAGACCGCTGCTGAAGGCAGAAAGCGGCATTCGGGGAGAACCGCGATTTCTCGGCCAGCAACTGCAAACTCTCCGAAGCGGTTGACAGAGAGTGCCGTTTTCGACGTGCGTGAGCGAAATAACGGAACTGTGATGCCGAGAACTTGCGAATTCTACATACTGCATTGCCTGAAAACAGGGGGTTTTTTCTCCGCAGGAAAGAATCCACATCTCTCGACTTTCTGTAACGTCCTCCCTGAAAGCACAACGTGTGTCGCTCCTGGAACTTCTAGCTGCCTTATTAGAGGGGCTTTTCCCTTCTACTCTGTTCGTCACAGAATGCTGAAGTGTAGCATCGGATAAACACACAAAAACGAAATGTCGCTAGAAATAAAGAGAAAAACATAAGAATGAGAGAGAAGCGTAATGCAGAATGCATGGACACAAGGAGAAGACAGAACCTCTCCTTTCCCGATGTGCGCAGAAGAAGCCGCTCGTCCGAGAAAAGCATCCGCCTGAAGTCGCTCTTTCTCGGCAAGCGAGAGAGACGAGACCGCTGCTGAAGGCAGAAAGCGGCATTCGGGGAGAACCGCGATTTCTCGGCCAGCAACTGCAAACTCTCCGAAGCGGTTGACAGAGAGTGCCGTTTTCGACGTGCGTGAGCGAAATAACGGAACTGTGATGCCGAGAATGTGCGAATTCTGCATACTGCATTGCCTGAACACAGGGGGTTTTTTCTCCGCAGGAAAGAATCCACATCTCTCGACTTTCTGTAACGTCCTCTCTGAAAGCACAACGTGTGTCGCTCCTGGAACTTCTAGCTGCCTTATTAGAGGGGCTTTTCCCTTCTACTCTGTTCGTCACAGAATGCTGAAGTGTAGCATCGGATAAACAGAGAAAAACGAAATGTCGCTAGGAATAAAAGGAAAGGCATAAGAATGAGAGAGAAGCGTAGTGCAGAATGCATGGAGACAAGGAGAAGACAGAACCGCTCCTTTGCGATGTGCGCAGAAGAAGCCGCTCGTCCGAGAAAAGCATCCGGCTGAAGTCGCTCTTTCTCGGCAAGCGAGAGAGACGAGACCGCTGCTGAAGGCAGAAAGCGGCATTCGGGGAGAACCGCGATTTCTCGGCCAGCAACTGCAAACTCTCCGAAGCGGTTAACAGAGAGTGGCGCTGTCCACCCACGAGAGCGAAATAGCGAAATTGCTATGCCGAGAACGTGCGATTTCAGAATACTGCATTTCCTGAAAACAGGGGGTTTTTTCTCCGCAGGAAAGAATCCACATCTCTCGACTTTCTGTAACGTCCTCTCTGAAAGCACAACGTGTGTCGCTCCTGGAACTTCTAGCTGCCTTATTAGAGGGGCTTTTCCCTTCTACTCTCTTCGTCACAGAATGCTGAAGTGTAGCATCGGATAAACACACAAAAAGGAAATGTCGCTAGAAATAAAGAGAAAAATATAAGAATGAGAGAGAAGCGTAGTGCAGAATGCATGGAGACAAGGAGAAGACAGAACCTCTCCTTTGCGATGTGCGCAGAAGAAGCCGCTCGTCCGAGAAAAGCATCCGCCTGAAGTCGCACTTTCTCGGCAAGCGAGAGAGACGAGACCGCTGCTGAAGGCAGAAAGCGGCATTCGGGGAGAACCGCGATTTCTCGGCCAGCAACTGCAAACTCTCCGAAGCGGTTGACAGAGAGTGCCGTTTTCGACGTGCGTGAGCGAAATAACGGAACTGTGATGCCGAGAACGTGCGAATTCTGCATACTGCATTGCCTGAAAACAGGGGTTTTTTTCTCCGCAGGAAAGAATCCACATCTCTCGACTTTCTGTAACGTCCTCCCTGAAAGCACAACGTGTGTCGCTCCTGGAACTTCTAGCTGCCTTATTAGAGGGGCTTTTCCCTTCTACTCTGTTCGTCACAGAATGCTGAAGTGTAGCATCGGATAAACACAAAAAGGAAATGTCGCTAGGAATAAAAGGAAAGGCATAAGAATGAGAGAGAAGCGTAGAGCAGAATGCATGGTGACAAGGAGAAGACAGAACCGCTCCTTTGCGATGTGCGCAGAAGAAGCCGCTCGTCCGAGAAAAGCAGCCGGCTGAAGTCGCTCTTTCTCGGCATGCGAGAGAGACGAGACCGCTGCTGAAGGCAGAAAGCGGCATTCGGGGAGAACCGCGATTTCTCGGCCAGCAACTGCAAACTCTCCGAAGCGGTTAACAGAGAGTGCCGCTGTCGACGTGCGTGAGCGAAATAACGGAACTGTGATGCCGAGAACGTGCGAATTCTGCATACTGCATTGCCTGAAAACAGGGGTTTTTTTCTCCGCAGGAAAGAATCCACATCTCTCGACTTTCTGTAACGTCCTCCCTGAAAGCACAACGTGTGTCGCTCCTGGAACTTCTAGCTGCCTTATTAGAGGGGCTTTTCCCTTCTACTCTGTTCGTCACAGAATGCTGAAGTGTAGCATCGGATAAACAGAGAAAAACGAAATGTCGCTAGGAATAAAAGGAAAGGCATAAGAATGAGAGAGAAGCGTAGAGCAGAATGCATGGAGACAAGGAGAAGACAGAACCTCTCCTTTGCGATGTGCGCAGATGAAGCCGCTCGTCCGAGAAAAGCATCCGCCTGAAGTCGCACTTTCTCGGCAAGCGAGAGAGACGAGACCGCTGCTGAAGGCAGAAAGCGGCATTCGGGGAGAACCGCGATTTCTCGGCCAGCAACTGCAAACTCTCCGAAGCGGTTGACAGAGAGTGCCGTTTTCGACGTGCGTGAGCGAAATAACGGAACTGTGATGCCGAGAACGTGCGAATTCTGCATACTGCATTGCCTGAAAACAGGGGTTTTTTTCTCCGCAGGAAAGAATCCACATCTCTCGACTTTCTGTAACGTCCTCCCTGAAAGCACAACGTGTGTCGCTCCTGGAACTTCTAGCTGCCTTATTAGAGGGGCTTTTCCCTTCTACTCTGTTCGTCACAGAATGCTGAAGTGTAGCATCGGATAAACAGAGAAAAACGAAATGTCGCTAGGAATAAAAGGAAAGGCATAAGAATGAGAGAGAAGCGTAGTGCAGAATGCATGGAGACAAGGAGAAGACAGAACCGCTCCTTTGCGATGTGCGCAGAAGAAGCCGCTCGACCGAGAAAAGCATCCGCCTGAAGTCGCTCTTTCTCGGCAAGCGAGAGAGACGAGACCGCTGCTGAAGGCAGAAAGCGGCATTCGGGGAGAACCGCGATTTCTCGGCCAGCAACTGCAAACTCTCCGAAGCGGTTGACAGAGAGTGCCGTTTTCGACGTGCGTGAGCGAAATAACGGAACTGTGATGCCGAGAACGTGCGAATTCTGCATACTGCATTGCCTGAACACAGGGGGTTTTTTCTCCGCAGGAAAGAATCCACATCTCTCGACTTTCTGTAACGTCCTCTCTGAAAGCACAACGTGTGTCGCTCCTGGAACTTCTAGCTGCCTTATTAGAGGGGCTTTTCCCTTCTACTCTGTTCGTCACAGAATGCTGAAGTGTAGCATCGGATAAACACACAAAAACGAAATGTCGCTAGAAATAAAGAGAAAAACATAAGAATGAGAGAGAAGCGTAATGCAGAATGCATGGACACAAGGAGAAGACAGAACCTCTCCTTTCCGATGTGCGCAGAAGAAGCCGCTCGTCCGAGAAAAGCATCCGCCTGAAGTCGCTCTTTCTCGGCAAGCGAGAGAGACGAGACCGCTGCTGAAGGCAGAAAGCGGCATTCGGGGAGAACCGCGATTTCACGGCCAGCAACTGCAAACTCTCCGAAGCGGTTAACAGAGAGTGCCGCTGTCGACGTGCGTGAGCGAAATAACGGAACTGTGATGCCGAGAACGTGTGAAGTCTACATACTGCATTGCCTGAACACAGGGGGTTTTTTCTCCGCAGGAAAGAATCCACATCTCTCGACTTTCTGTAACGTCCTCTCTGAAAGCACAACGTGTGTCGCTCCTGGAACTTCTAGCTGCCTTATTAGAGGGGCTTTTCCCTTCTCCTCTGTTCGTCACAGAATGCTGAAGTGTAGCATCGGATAAACACACAAAAAGGAAATGTCGCTAGGAATAAAAGGAAAGGCATAAGAATGAGAGAGAAGCGTAGAGCAGAATGCATGGAGACAAGGAGAAGACAGAACCGCTCCTTTGCGATGTGCGCAGAAGAAGCCGCTCGTCCGAGAAAAGCAGCCGGCTGAAGTCGCTCTTTCTCGGCATGCGAGAGAGACGAGACCGCTGCTGAAGGCAGAAAGCGGCATTCGGGGAGAACCGCGATTTCTCGGCCAGCAACTGCAAACTCTCCGAAGCGGTTAACAGAGAGTGCCGCTGTCGACGTGCGTGAGCGAAATAACGGAACTGTGATGCCGAGAACGTGCGAATTCTGCATACTGCATTGCCTGAAAACAGGGGTTTTTTTCTCCGCAGGAAAGAATCCACATCTCTCGACTTTCTGTAACGTCCTCCCTGAAAGCACAACGTGTGTCGCTCCTGGAACTTCTAGCTGCCTTATTAGAGGGGCTTTTCCCTTCTACTCTGTTCGTCACAGAATGCTGAAGTGTAGCATCGGATAAACAGAGAAAAACGAAATGTCGCTAGGAATAAAAGGAAAGGCATAAGAATGAGAGAGAAGCGTAGAGCAGAATGCATGGAGACAAGGAGAAGACAGAACCGCTCCTTTGCGATGTGCGCAGAAGAAGCCGCTCGTCCGAGAAAAGCATCCGGCTGAAGTCGCTCTTTCTCGGCAAGCGAGAGAGACGAGACCGCTGCTGAAGGCAGAAAGCGGCATTCGGGGAGAACCGCGATTTCTCGGCCAGCAACTGCAAACTCTCCGAAGCGGTTAACAGAGAGTGCCGCTGTCCACCCACGAGAGCGAAATAGCGAAATTGCTATGCCGAGAACGTGCGATTTCAGAATACTGCATTTCCTGAAAACAGGGGTTTTTTTCTCCGCAGGAAAGAATCCACATCTCTCGACTTTCTGTAACGTCCTCTCTGAAAGCACAACGTGTGTCGCTCCTGGAACTTCTAGCTGCCTTATTAGAGGGGCTTTTCCCTTCTACTCTCTTCGTCACAGAATGCTGAAGTGTAGCATCGGATAAACACACAAAAAGGAAATGTCGCTAGAAATAAAGAGAAAAACATAAGAATGAGAGAGAAGCGTAATGCAGAATGCATGGAGACAAGGAGAAGACAGAACCTCTCCTTTGCGATGTGCGCAGATGAAGCCGCTCGTCCGAGAAAAGCATCCGCCTGAAGTCGCACTTTCTCGGCAAGCGAGAGAGACGAGACCGCTGCTGAAGGCAGAAAGCGGCATTCGGGGAGAACCGCGATTTCTCGGCCAGCAACTGCAAACTCTCCGAAGCGGTTGACAGAGAGTGCCGTTTTCGACGTGCGTGAGCGAAATAACGGAACTGTGATGCCGAGAACGTGCGAATTCTGCATACTGCATTGCCTGAAAACAGGGGGTTTTTTCTCCGCAGGAAAGAATCCACATCTCTCGACTTTCTGTAACGTCCTCCCTGAAAGCACAACGTGTGTCGCTCCTGGAACTTCTAGCTGCCTTATTAGAGGGGCTTTTCCCTTCTACTCTGTTCGTCACAGAATGCTGAAGTGTAGCATCGGATAAACAGAGAAAAACGAAATGTCGCTAGGAATAAAAGGAAAGGCATAAGAATGAGAGAGAAGCGTAGTGCAGAATGCATGGAGACAAGGAGAAGACAGAACCGCTCCTTTGCGATGTGCGCAGAAGAAGCCGCTCGACCGAGAAAAGCATCCGCCTGAAGTCGCTCTTTCTCGGCAAGCGAGAGAGACGAGACCGCTGCTGAAGGCAGAAAGCGGCATTCGGGGAGAACCGCGATTTCTCGGCCAGCAACTGCAAACTCTCCGAAGCGGTTAACAGAGAGTGCCGCTGTCCACCCACGAGAGCGAAATAGCGAAATTGCTATGCCGAGAACGTGCGAATTCTGCATACTGCATTGCCTGAAAACAGGGGTTTTTTTCTCCGCAGGAAAGAATCCACATCTCTCGACTTTCTGTAACGTCCTCCCTGAAAGCACAACGTGTGTCGCTCCTGGAACTTCTAGCTGCCTTATTAGAGGGGCTTTTCCCTTCTACTCTGTTCGTCACAGAATGCTGAAGTGTAGCATCGGATAAACAGAGAAAAACGAAATGTCGCTAGGAATAAAAGGAAAGGCATAAGAATGAGAGAGAAGCGTAGAGCAGAATGCATGGAGACAAGGAGAAGACAGAACCGCTCCTTTGCGATGTGCGCAGAAGAAGCCGCTCGTCCGAGAAAAGCATCCGGCTGAAGTCGCTCTTTCTCGGCAAGCGAGAGAGACGAGACCGCTGCTGAAGGCAGAAAGCGGCATTCGGGGAGAACCGCGATTTCTCGGCCAGCAACTGCAAACTCTCCGAAGCGGTTAACAGAGAGTGCCGCTGTCCACCCACGAGAGCGAAATAGCGAAATTGCTATGCCGAGAACGTGCGATTTCAGAATACTGCATTTCCTGAAAACAGGGGTTTTTTTCTCCGCAGGAAAGAATCCACATCTCTCGACTTTCTGTAACGTCCTCTCTGAAAGCACAACGTGTGTCGCTCCTGGAACTTCTAGCTGCCTTATTAGAGGGGCTTTTCCCTTCTACTCTCTTCGTCACAGAATGCTGAAGTGTAGCATCGGATAAACACACAAAAAGGAAATGTCGCTAGAAATAAAGAGAAAAATATAAGAATGAGAGAGAAGCGTAGTGCAGAATGCATGGAGACAAGGAGAAGACAGAACCTCTCCTTTGCGATGTGCGCAGATGAAGCCGCTCGTCCGAGAAAAGCATCCGCCTGAAGTCGCACTTTCTCGGCAAGCGAGAGAGACGAGACCGCTGCTGAAGGCAGAAAGCGGCATTCGGGGAGAACCGCGATTTCTCGGCCAGCAACTGCAAACTCTCCGAAGCGGTTGACAGAGAGTGCCGTTTTCGACGTGCGTGAGCGAAATAACGGAACTGTGATGCCGAGAACGTGCGAATTCTGCATACTGCATTGCCTGAAAACAGGGGTTTTTTTCTCCGCAGGAAAGAATCCACATCTCTCGACTTTCTGTAACGTCCTCCCTGAAAGCACAACGTGTGTCGCTCCTGGAACTTCTAGCTGCCTTATTAGAGGGGCTTTTCCCTTCTACTCTGTTCGTCACAGAATGCTGAAGTGTAGCATCGGATAAACAGAGAAAAACGAAATGTCGCTAGGAATAAAAGGAAAGGCATAAGAATGAGAGAGAAGCGTAGAGCAGAATGCATGGAGACAAGGAGAAGACAGAACCGCTCCTTTGCGATGTGCGCAGAAGAAGCCGCTCGTCCGAGAAAAGCATCCGGCTGAAGTCGCTCTTTCTCGGCAAGCGAGAGAGACGAGACCGCTGCTGAAGGCAGAAAGCGGCATTCGGGGAGAACCGCGATTTCTCGGCCAGCAACTGCAAACTCTCCGAAGCGGTTAACAGAGAGTGCCGCTGTCCACCCACGAGAGCGAAATAGCGAAATTGCTATGCCGAGAACGTGCGATTTCAGAATACTGCATTTCCTGAAAACAGGGGGTTTTTTCTCCGCAGGAAAGAATCCACATCTCTCGACTTTCTGTAACGTCCTCTCTGAAAGCACAACGTGTGTCGCTCCTGGAACTTCTAGCTGCCTTATTAGAGGGGCTTTTCCCTTCTACTCTCTTCGTCACAGAATGCTGAAGTGTAGCATCGGATAAACACACAAAAAGGAAATGTCGCTAGAAATAAAGAGAAAAACATAAGAATGAGAGAGAAGCGTAATGCAGAATGCATGGAGACAAGGAGAAGACAGAACCTCTCCTTTGCGATGTGCGCAGATGAAGCCGCTCGTCCGAGAAAAGCATCCGCCTGAAGTCGCACTTTCTCGGCAAGCGAGAGAGACGAGACCGCTGCTGAAGGCAGAAAGCGGCATTCGGGGAGAACCGCGATTTCTCGGCCAGCAACTGCAAACTCTCCGAAGCGGTTGACAGAGAGTGCCGTTTTCGACGTGCGTGAGCGAAATAACGGAACTGTGATGCCGAGAACGTGCGAATTCTGCATACTGCATTGCCTGAAAACAGGGGGTTTTTTCTCCGCAGGAAAGAATCCACATCTCTCGACTTTCTGTAACGTCCTCCCTGAAAGCACAACGTGTGTCGCTCCTGGAACTTCTAGCTGCCTTATTAGAGGGGCTTTTCCCTTCTACTCTGTTCGTCACAGAATGCTGAAGTGTAGCATCGGATAAACAGAGAAAAACGAAATGTCGCTAGGAATAAAAGGAAAGGCATAAGAATGAGAGAGAAGCGTAGAGCAGAATGCATGGAGACAAGGAGAAGACAGAACCGCTCCTTTGCGATGTGCGCAGAAGAAGCCGCTCGTCCGAGAAAAGCATCCGGCTGAAGTCGCTCTTTCTCGGCAAGCGAGAGAGACGAGACCGCTGCTGAAGGCAGAAAGCGGCATTCGGGGAGAACCGCGATTTCTCGGCCAGCAACTGCAAACTCTCCGAAGCGGTTAACAGAGAGTGCCGCTGTCCACCCACGAGAGCGAAATAGCGAAATTGCTATGCCGAGAACGTGCGATTTCAGAATACTGCATTTCCTGAAAACAGGGGTTTTTTTCTCCGCAGGAAAGAATCCACATCTCTCGACTTTCTGTAACGTCCTCTCTGAAAGCACAACGTGTGTCGCTCCTGGAACTTCTAGCTGCCTTATTAGAGGGGCTTTTCCCTTCTACTCTCTTCGTCACAGAATGCTGAAGTGTAGCATCGGATAAACACACAAAAAGGAAATGTCGCTAGAAATAAAGAGAAAAATATAAGAATGAGAGAGAAGCGTAGTGCAGAATGCATGGAGACAAGGAGAAGACAGAACCTCTCCTTTGCGATGTGCGCAGAAGAAGCCGCTCGTCCGAGAAAAGCATCCGCCTGAAGTCGCACTTTCTCGGCAAGCGAGAGAGACGAGACCGCTGCTGAAGGCAGAAAGCGGCATTCGGGGAGAACCGCGATTTCTCGGCCAGCAACTGCAAACTCTCCGAAGCGGTTGACAGAGAGTGCCGTTTTCGACGTGCGTGAGCGAAATAACGGAACTGTGATGCCGAGAACGTGCGAATTCTGCATACTGCATTGCCTGAAAACAGGGGTTTTTTTCTCCGCAGGAAAGAATCCACATCTCTCGACTTTCTGTAACGTCCTCCCTGAAAGCACAACGTGTGTCGCTCCTGGAACTTCTAGCTGCCTTATTAGAGGGGCTTTTCCCTTCTACTCTGTTCGTCACAGAATGCTGAAGTGTAGCATCGGATAAACACAAAAAGGAAATGTCGCTAGGAATAAAAGGAAAGGCATAAGAATGAGAGAGAAGCGTAGAGCAGAATGCATGGTGACAAGGAGAAGACAGAACCGCTCCTTTGCGATGTGCGCAGAAGAAGCCGCTCGTCCGAGAAAAGCAGCCGGCTGAAGTCGCTCTTTCTCGGCATGCGAGAGAGACGAGACCGCTGCTGAAGGCAGAAAGCGGCATTCGGGGAGAACCGCGATTTCTCGGCCAGCAACTGCAAACTCTCCGAAGCGGTTAACAGAGAGTGCCGCTGTCGACGTGCGTGAGCGAAATAACGGAACTGTGATGCCGAGAACGTGCGAATTCTGCATACTGCATTGCCTGAAAACAGGGGTTTTTTTCTCCGCAGGAAAGAATCCACATCTCTCGACTTTCTGTAACGTCCTCCCTGAAAGCACAACGTGTGTCGCTCCTGGAACTTCTAGCTGCCTTATTAGAGGGGCTTTTCCCTTCTACTCTGTTCGTCACAGAATGCTGAAGTGTAGCATCGGATAAACAGAGAAAAACGAAATGTCGCTAGGAATAAAAGGAAAGGCATAAGAATGAGAGAGAAGCGTAGAGCAGAATGCATGGAGACAAGGAGAAGACAGAACCTCTCCTTTGCGATGTGCGCAGATGAAGCCGCTCGTCCGAGAAAAGCATCCGCCTGAAGTCGCACTTTCTCGGCAAGCGAGAGAGACGAGACCGCTGCTGAAGGCAGAAAGCGGCATTCGGGGAGAACCGCGATTTCTCGGCCAGCAACTGGAAACTCTCCGAAGCGGTTGACAGAGAGTGCCGTTTTCGACGTGCGTGAGCGAAATAACGGAACTGTGATGCCGAGAACGTGCGAATTCTGCATACTGCATTGCCTGAAAACAGGGGTTTTTTTCTCCGCAGGAAAGAATCCACATCTCTCGACTTTCTGTAACGTCCTCCCTGAAAGCACAACGTGTGTCGCTCCTGGAACTTCTAGCTGCCTTATTAGAGGGGCTTTTCCCTTCTACTCTGTTCGTCACAGAATGCTGAAGTGTAGCATCGGATAAACAGAGAAAAACGAAATGTCGCTAGGAATAAAAGGAAAGGCATAAGAATGAGAGAGAAGCGTAGTGCAGAATGCATGGAGACAAGGAGAAGACAGAACCGCTCCTTTGCGATGTGCGCAGAAGAAGCCGCTCGACCGAGAAAAGCATCCGCCTGAAGTCGCTCTTTCTCGGCAAGCGAGAGAGACGAGACCGCTGCTGAAGGCAGAAAGCGGCATTCGGGGAGAACCGCGATTTCTCGGCCAGCAACTGCAAACTCTCCGAAGCGGTTGACAGAGAGTGCCGTTTTCGACGTGCGTGAGCGAAATAACGGAACTGTGATGCCGAGAACGTGCGAATTCTGCATACTGCATTGCCTGAACACAGGGGGTTTTTTCTCCGCAGGAAAGAATCCACATCTCTCGACTTTCTGTAACGTCCTCTCTGAAAGCACAACGTGTGTCGCTCCTGGAACTTCTAGCTGCCTTATTAGAGGGGCTTTTCCCTTCTACTCTGTTCGTCACAGAATGCTGAAGTGTAGCATCGGATAAACACACAAAAACGAAATGTCGCTAGAAATAAAGAGAAAAACATAAGAATGAGAGAGAAGCGTAATGCAGAATGCATGGACACAAGGAGAAGACAGAACCTCTCCTTTCCGATGTGCGCAGAAGAAGCCGCTCGTCCGAGAAAAGCATCCGCCTGAAGTCGCTCTTTCTCGGCAAGCGAGAGAGACGAGACCGCTGCTGAAGGCAGAAAGCGGCATTCGGGGAGAACCGCGATTTCACGGCCAGCAACTGCAAACTCTCCGAAGCGGTTAACAGAGAGTGCCGCTGTCGACGTGCGTGAGCGAAATAACGGAACTGTGATGCCGAGAACGTGTGAATTCTACATACTGCATTGCCTGAACACAGGGGGTTTTTTCTCCGCAGGAAAGAATCCACATCTCTCGACTTTCTGTAACGTCCTCTCTGAAAGCACAACGTGTGTCGCTCCTGGAACTTCTAGCTGCCTTATTAGAGGGGCTTTTCCCTTCTACTCTGTTCGTCACAGAATGCTGAAGTGTAGCATCGGATAAACACACAAAAAGGAAATGTCGCTAGGAATAAAAGGAAAGGCATAAGAATGAGAGAGAAGCGTAGAGCAGAATGCATGGAGACAAGGAGAAGACAGAACCGCTCCTTTGCGATGTGCGCAGAAGAAGCCGCTCGTCCGAGAAAAGCAGCCGGCTGAAGTCGCTCTTTCTCGGCATGCGAGAGAGACGAGACCGCTGCTGAAGGCAGAAAGCGGCATTCGGGGAGAACCGCGATTTCTCGGCCAGCAACTGCAAACTCTCCGAAGCGGTTAACAGAGAGTGCCGCTGTCGACGTGCGTGAGCGAAATAACGGAACTGTGATGCCGAGAACGTGCGAATTCTGCATACTGCATTGCCTGAAAACAGGGGTTTTTTTCTCCGCAGGAAAGAATCCACATCTCTCGACTTTCTGTAACGTCCTCCCTGAAAGCACAACGTGTGTCGCTCCTGGAACTTCTAGCTGCCTTATTAGAGGGGCTTTTCCCTTCTACTCTGTTCGTCACAGAATGCTGAAGTGTAGCATCGGATAAACAGAGAAAAACGAAATGTCGCTAGGAATAAAAGGAAAGGCATAAGAATGAGAGAGAAGCGTAGAGCAGAATGCATGGAGACAAGGAGAAGACAGAACCGCTCCTTTGCGATGTGCGCAGAAGAAGCCGCTCGTCCGAGAAAAGCATCCGGCTGAAGTCGCTCTTTCTCGGCAAGCGAGAGAGACGAGACCGCTGCTGAAGGCAGAAAGCGGCATTCGGGGAGAACCGCGATTTCTCGGCCAGCAACTGCAAACTCTCCGAAGCGGTTAACAGAGAGTGCCGCTGTCCACCCACGAGAGCGAAATAGCGAAATTGCTATGCCGAGAACGTGCGATTTCAGAATACTGCATTTCCTGAAAACAGGGGGTTTTTTCTCCGCAGGAAAGAATCCACATCTCTCGACTTTCTGTAACGTCCTCTCTGAAAGCACAACGTGTGTCGCTCCTGGAACTTCTAGCTGCCTTATTAGAGGGGCTTTTCCCTTCTACTCTCTTCGTCACAGAATGCTGAAGTGTAGCATCGGATAAACACACAAAAAGGAAATGTCGCTAGAAATAAAGAGAAAAACATAAGAATGAGAGAGAAGCGTAATGCAGAATGCATGGAGACAAGGAGAAGACAGAACCTCTCCTTTGCGATGTGCGCAGATGAAGCCGCTCGTCCGAGAAAAGCATCCGCCTGAAGTCGCACTTTCTCGGCAAGCGAGAGAGACGAGACCGCTGCTGAAGGCAGAAAGCGGCATTCGGGGAGAACCGCGATTTCTCGGCCAGCAACTGCAAACTCTCCGAAGCGGTTGACAGAGAGTGCCGTTTTCGACGTGCGTGAGCGAAATAACGGAACTGTGATGCCGAGAACGTGCGAATTCTGCATACTGCATTGCCTGAAAACAGGGGGTTTTTTCTCCGCAGGAAAGAATCCACATCTCTCGACTTTCTGTAACGTCCTCCCTGAAAGCACAACGTGTGTCGCTCCTGGAACTTCTAGCTGCCTTATTAGAGGGGCTTTTCCCTTCTACTCTGTTCGTCACAGAATGCTGAAGTGTAGCATCGGATAAACAGAGAAAAACGAAATGTCGCTAGGAATAAAAGGAAAGGCATAAGAATGAGAGAGAAGCGTAGTGCAGAATGCATGGAGACAAGGAGAAGACAGAACCGCTCCTTTGCGATGTGCGCAGAAGAAGCCGCTCGACCGAGAAAAGCATCCGCCTGAAGTCGCTCTTTCTCGGCAAGCGAGAGAGACGAGACCGCTGCTGAAGGCAGAAAGCGGCATTCGGGGAGAACCGCGATTTCTCGGCCAGCAACTGCAAACTCTCCGAAGCGGTTAACAGAGAGTGCCGCTGTCCACCCACGAGAGCGAAATAGCGAAATTGCTATGCCGAGAACGTGCGAATTCTGCATACTGCATTGCCTGAAAACAGGGGTTTTTTTCTCCGCAGGAAAGAATCCACATCTCTCGACTTTCTGTAACGTCCTCCCTGAAAGCACAACGTGTGTCGCTCCTGGAACTTCTAGCTGCCTTATTAGAGGGGCTTTTCCCTTCTACTCTGTTCGTCACAGAATGCTGAAGTGTAGCATCGGATAAACAGAGAAAAACGAAATGTCGCTAGGAATAAAAGGAAAGGCATAAGAATGAGAGAGAAGCGTAGAGCAGAATGCATGGAGACAAGGAGAAGACAGAACCGCTCCTTTGCGATGTGCGCAGAAGAAGCCGCTCGTCCGAGAAAAGCATCCGGCTGAAGTCGCTCTTTCTCGGCAAGCGAGAGAGACGAGACCGCTGCTGAAGGCAGAAAGCGGCATTCGGGGAGAACCGCGATTTCTCGGCCAGCAACTGCAAACTCTCCGAAGCGGTTAACAGAGAGTGCCGCTGTCCACCCACGAGAGCGAAATAGCGAAATTGCTATGCCGAGAACGTGCGATTTCAGAATACTGCATTTCCTGAAAACAGGGGGTTTTTTCTCCGCAGGAAAGAATCCACATCTCTCGACTTTCTGTAACGTCCTCTCTGAAAGCACAACGTGTGTCGCTCCTGGAACTTCTAGCTGCCTTATTAGAGGGGCTTTTCCCTTCTACTCTGTTCGTCACAGAATGCTGAAGTGTAGCATCGGATAAACACACAAAAACGAAATGTCTCTAGGAATAAAAGGAAAGGCATAAGAATGAGAGAGAAGCGTAGTGCAGAATGCATGGAGACAAGGAGAAGACAGAACCGCTCCTTTGCGATGTGCGCAGAAGAAGCCGCTCGTCCGAGAAAAGCATCCGGCTGAAGTCGCTCTTTCTCGGCAAGCGAGGGAGACGAGACCGCTGCTGAAGGCAGAAAGCGGCATTCGGGGAGAACCGCGATTTCTCGGCCAGCAACTGCAAACTCTCCGAAGCGGTTGACAGAGAGTGCCGTTTTCGACGTGCGTGAGCGAAATAACGGAACTGTGATGCCGAGAACGTGCGAATTCTGCATACTGCATTGCCTGAAAACAGGGGTTTTTTTCTCCGCAGGAAAGAATCCACATCTCTCGACTTTCTGTAACGTCCTCCCTGAAAGCACAACGTGTGTCGCTCCTGGAACTTCTAGCTGCCTTATTAGAGGGGCTTTTCCCTTCTACTCTGTTCGTCACAGAATGCTGAAGTGTAGCATCGGATAAACAGAGAAAAACGAAATGTCGCTAGGAATAAAAGGAAAGGCATAAGAATGAGAGAGAAGCGTAGTGCAGAATGCATGGAGACAAGGAGAAGACAGAACCGCTCCTTTGCGATGTGCGCAGAAGAAGCCGCTCGTCCGAGAAAAGCATCCGCCTGAAGTCGCTCTTTCTCGGCAAGCGAGAGAGACGAGACCGCTGCTGAAGGCAGAAAGCGGCATTCGGGGAGAACCGCGATTTCTCGGCCAGCAACTGCAAACTCTCCGAAGCGGTTGACAGAGAGTGCCGCTGTCCACCCACGAGAGCGAAATAGCGAAATTGCTATGCCGAGAACGTGCGATTTCAGAATACTGCATTTCTTGAAAACAGGGGGTTTTTTCTCCGCAGGAAAGAATCCACATCTCTCGACTTTCTGTAACGTCCTCCCTGAAAGCACAACGTGTGTCGCTCCTGGAACTTCTAGCTGCCTTATTAGAGGGGCTTTTCCCTTCTACTCTGTTCGTCACAGAATGCTGAAGTGTAGCATCGGATAAACACACAAAAACGAAATGTCGCTAGGAATAAAAGGAAAGGCATAAGAATGAGAGAGAAGCGTAGTGCAGAATGCATGGAGACAAGGAGAAGACAGAACCGCTCCTTTGCGATGTGCGCAGAAGAAGCCGCTCGTCCGAGAAAAGCATCCGCCTGAAGTCGCTCTTTCTCGGCAAGCGAGAGAGACGAGACCGCTGCTGAAGGCAGAAAGCGGCATTCGGGGAGAACCGCGATTTCTCGGCCAGCAACTGCAAACTCTCCGAAGCGGTTAACAGAGAGTGCCGCTGTCCACCCACGAGAGCGAAATAGCGAAATTGCTATGCCGAGAACGTGCGATTTCAGAATACTGCATTTCCTGAAAACAGGGGGTTTTTTCTCCGCAGGAAAGAATCCACATCTCTCGACTTTCTGTAACGTCCTCTCTGAAAGCACAACGTGTGTCGCTCCTGGAACTTCTAGCTGCCTTATTAGAGGGGCTTTTCCCTTCTACTCTGTTCGTCACAGAATGCTGAAGTGTAGCATCGGATAAACACACAAAAAGGAAATGTCGCTAGAAATAAAGAGAAAAATATAAGAATGAGAGAGAAGCGTAATGCAGAATGCATGGAGACAAGGAGAAGACAGAACCTCTCCTTTGCGATGTGCGCAGATGAAGCCGCTCGTCCGAGAAAAGCATCCGCCTGAAGTCGCTCTTTCTCGGCAAGCGAGAGAGACGAGACCGCTGCTGAAGGCAGAAAGCGGCATTCGGGGAGAACCGCGATTTCTCGGCCAGCAACTGCAAACTCTCCGAAGCGGTTGACAGAGAGTGCCGTTTTCGACGTGCGTGAGCGAAATAACGGAACTGTGATGCCGAGAACGTGCGAATTCTGCATACTGCATTGCCTGAAAACAGGGGTTTTTTTCTCCGCAGGAAAGAATCCACATCTCTCGACTTTCTGTAACGTCCTCCCTGAAAGCACAACGTGTGTCGCTCCTGGAACTTCTAGCTGCCTTATTAGAGGGGCTTTTCCCTTCTACTCTGTTCGTCACAGAATGCTGAAGTGTAGCATCGGATAAACAGAGAAAAACGAAATGTCGCTAGGAATAAAAGGAAAGGCATAAGAATGAGAGAGAAGCGTAGTGCAGAATGCATGGAGACAAGGAGAAGACAGAACCGCTCCTTTGCGATGTGCGCAGAAGAAGCCGCTCGTCCGAGAAAAGCATCCGCCTGAAGTCGCTCTTTCTCGGCAAGCGAGAGAGACGAGACCGCTGCTGAAGGCAGAAAGCGGCATTCGGGGAGAACCGCGATTTCTCGGCCAGCAACTGCAAACTCTCCGAAGCGGTTAACAGAGAGTGCCGCTGTCCACCCACGAGAGCGAAATAGCGAAATTGCTATGCCGAGAACGTGCGATTTCAGAATACTGCATTTCCTGAAAACAGGGGGTTTTTTCTCCGCAGGAAAGAATCCACATCTCTCGACTTTCTGTAACGTCCTCTCTGAAAGCACAACGTGTGTCGCTCCTGGAACTTCTAGCTGCCTTATTAGAGGGGCTTTTCCCTTCTACTCTGTTCGTCACAGAATGCTGAAGTGTAGCATCGGATAAACACACAAAAACGAAATGTCGCTAGGAATAAAAGGAAAGGCATAAGAATGAGAGAGAAGCGTAGTGCAGAATGCATGGAGACAAGGAGAAGACAGAACCGCTCCTTTGCGATGTGCGCAGAAGAAGCCGCTCGTCCGAGAAAAGTATCCGCCTGAAGTCGCTCTTTCTCGGCAAGCGAGAGAGACGAGACCGCTGCTGAAGGCAGAAAGCGGCATTCGGGGAGAACCGCGATTTCTCGGCCAGCAACTGCAAACTCTCCGAAGCGGTTAACAGAGAGTGCCGCTGTCCACCCACGAGAGCGAAATAGCGAAATTGCTATGCCGAGAACGTGCGATTTCAGAATACTGCATTTCCTGAAAACAGGGGGTTTTTTCTCCGCAGGAAAGAATCCACATCTCTCGACTTTCTGTAACGTCCTCTCTGAAAGCACAACGTGTGTCGCTCCTGGAACTTCTAGCTGCCTTATTAGAGGGGCTTTTCCCTTCTACTCTGTTCGTCACAGAATGCTGAAGTGTAGCATCGGATAAACACACAAAAAGGAAATGTCGCTAGAAATAAAGAGAAAAATATAAGAATGAGAGAGAAGCGTAATGCAGAATGCATGGAGACAAGGAGAAGACAGAACCGCTCCTTTGCGATGTGCGCAGAAGAAGCCGCTCGTCCGAGAAAAGCATCCGGCTGAAGTCGCTCTTTCTCGGCAAGCGAGAGAGACGAGACCGCTGCTGAAGGCAGAAAGCGGCATTCGGGGAGAACCGCGATTTCTCGGCCAGCAACTGCAAACTCTCCGAAGCGGTTAACAGAGAGTGCCGCTGTCCACCCACGAGAGCGAAATAGCGAAATTGCTATGCCGAGAACGTGCGATTTCAGAATACTGCATTTCCTGAAAACAGGGGGTTTTTTCTCCGCAGGAAAGAATCCACATCTCTCGACTTTCTGTAACGTCCTCTCTGAAAGCACAACGTGTGTCGCTCCTGGAACTTCTAGCTGCCTTATTAGAGGGGCTTTTCCCTTCTACTCTGTTCGTCACAGAATGCTGAAGTGTAGCATCGGATAAACACACAAAAAGGAAATGTCGCTAGAAATAAAGAGAAAAATATAAGAATGAGAGAGAAGCGTAATGCAGAATGCATGGAGACAAGGAGAAGACAGAACCTCTCCTTTGCGATGTGCGCAGATGAAGCCGCTCGTCCGAGAAAAGCATCCGCCTGAAGTCGCTCTTTCTCGGCAAGCGAGAGAGACGAGACCGCTGCTGAAGGCAGAAAGCGGCATTCGGGGAGAACCGCGATTTCTCGGCCAGCAACTGCAAACTCTCCGAAGCGGTTGACAGAGAGTGCCGTTTTCGACGTGCGTGAGCGAAATAACGGAACTGTGATGCCGAGAACGTGCGAATTCTGCATACTGCATTGCCTGAAAACAGGGGTTTTTTTCTCCGCAGGAAAGAATCCACATCTCTCGACTTTCTGTAACGTCCTCCCTGAAAGCACAACGTGTGTCGCTCCTGGAACTTCTAGCTGCCTTATTAGAGGGGCTTTTCCCTTCTACTCTGTTCGTCACAGAATGCTGAAGTGTAGCATCGGATAAACAGAGAAAAACGAAATGTCGCTAGGAATAAAAGGAAAGGCATAAGAATGAGAGAGAAGCGTAGAGCAGAATGCATGGAGACAAGGAGAAGACAGAACCGCTCCTTTGCGATGTGCGCAGAAGAAGCCGCTCGTCCGAGAAAAGCATCCGGCTGAAGTCGCTCTTTCTCGGCAAGCGAGAGAGACGAGACCGCTGCTGAAGGCAGAAAGCGGCATTCGGGGAGAACCGCGATTTCTCGGCCAGCAACTGCAAACTCTCCGAAGCGGTTAACAGAGAGTGCCGCTGTCCACCCACGAGAGCGAAATAGCGAAATTGCTATGCCGAGAACGTGCGATTTCAGAATACTGCATTTCCTGAAAACAGGGGGTTTTTTCTCCGCAGGAAAGAATCCACATCTCTCGACTTTCTGTAACGTCCTCTCTGAAAGCACAACGTGTGTCGCTCCTGGAACTTCTAGCTGCCTTATTAGAGGGGCTTTTCCCTTCTACTCTGTTCGTCACAGAATGCTGAAGTGTAGCATCGGATAAACACACAAAAAGGAAATGTCGCTAGAAATAAAGAGAAAAATATAAGAATGAGAGAGAAGCGTAATGCAGAATGCATGGAGACAAGGAGAAGACAGAACCTCTCCTTTGCGATGTGCGCAGATGAAGCCGCTCGTCCGAGAAAAGCATCCGCCTGAAGTCGCTCTTTCTCGGCAAGCGAGAGAGACGAGACCGCTGCTGAAGGCAGAAAGCGGCATTCGGGGAGAACCGCGATTTCTCGGCCAGCAACTGCAAACTCTCCGAAGCGGTTGACAGAGAGTGCCGTTTTCGACGTGCGTGAGCGAAATAACGGAACTGTGATGCCGAGAACGTGCGAATTCTGCATACTGCATTGCCTGAAAACAGGGGTTTTTTTCTCCGCAGGAAAGAATCCACATCTCTCGACTTTCTGTAACGTCCTCCCTGAAAGCACAACGTGTGTCGCTCCTGGAACTTCTAGCTGCCTTATTAGAGGGGCTTTTCCCTTCTACTCTGTTCGTCACAGAATGCTGAAGTGTAGCATCGGATAAACAGAGAAAAACGAAATGTCGCTAGGAATAAAAGGAAAGGCATAAGAATGAGAGAGAAGCGTAGTGCAGAATGCATGGAGACAAGGAGAAGACAGAACCGCTCCTTTGCGATGTGCGCAGAAGAAGCCGCTCGTCCGAGAAAAGCATCCGCCTGAAGTCGCTCTTTCTCGGCAAGCGAGAGAGACGAGACCGCTGCTGAAGGCAGAAAGCGGCATTCGGGGAGAACCGCGATTTCTCGGCCAGCAACTGCAAACTCTCCGAAGCGGTTAACAGAGAGTGCCGCTGTCCACCCACGAGAGCGAAATAGCGAAATTGCTATGCCGAGAACGTGCGATTTCAGAATACTGCATTTCCTGAAAACAGGGGGTTTTTTCTCCGCAGGAAAGAATCCACATCTCTCGACTTTCTGTAACGTCCTCTCTGAAAGCACAACGTGTGTCGCTCCTGGAACTTCTAGCTGCCTTATTAGAGGGGCTTTTCCCTTCTACTCTGTTCGTCACAGAATGCTGAAGTGTAGCATCGGATAAACACACAAAAACGAAATGTCGCTAGGAATAAAAGGAAAGGCATAAGAATGAGAGAGAAGCGTAGTGCAGAATGCATGGAGACAAGGAGAAGACAGAACCGCTCCTTTGCGATGTGCGCAGAAGAAGCCGCTCGTCCGAGAAAAGTATCCGCCTGAAGTCGCTCTTTCTCGGCAAGCGAGAGAGACGAGACCGCTGCTGAAGGCAGAAAGCGGCATTCGGGGAGAACCGCGATTTCTCGGCCAGCAACTGCAAACTCTCCGAAGCGGTTAACAGAGAGTGCCGCTGTCCACCCACGAGAGCGAAATAGCGAAATTGCTATGCCGAGAACGTGCGATTTCAGAATACTGCATTTCCTGAAAACAGGGGGTTTTTTCTCCGCAGGAAAGAATCCACATCTCTCGACTTTCTGTAACGTCCTCTCTGAAAGCACAACGTGTGTCGCTCCTGGAACTTCTAGCTGCCTTATTAGAGGGGCTTTTCCCTTCTACTCTGTTCGTCACAGAATGCTGAAGTGTAGCATCGGATAAACACACAAAAAGGAAATGTCGCTAGAAATAAAGAGAAAAATATAAGAATGAGAGAGAAGCGTAATGCAGAATGCATGGAGACAAGGAGAAGACAGAACCGCTCCTTTGCGATGTGCGCAGAAGAAGCCGCTCGTCCGAGAAAAGCATCCGGCTGAAGTCGCTCTTTCTCGGCAAGCGAGAGAGACGAGACCGCTGCTGAAGGCAGAAAGCGGCATTCGGGGAGAACCGCGATTTCTCGGCCAGCAACTGCAAACTCTCCGAAGCGGTTAACAGAGAGTGCCGCTGTCCACCCACGAGAGCGAAATAGCGAAATTGCTATGCCGAGAACGTGCGATTTCAGAATACTGCATTTCCTGAAAACAGGGGGTTTTTTCTCCGCAGGAAAGAATCCACATCTCTCGACTTTCTGTAACGTCCTCTCTGAAAGCACAACGTGTGTCGCTCCTGGAACTTCTAGCTGCCTTATTAGAGGGGCTTTTCCCTTCTACTCTGTTCGTCACAGAATGCTGAAGTGTAGCATCGGATAAACACACAAAAAGGAAATGTCGCTAGAAATAAAGAGAAAAATATAAGAATGAGAGAGAAGCGTAATGCAGAATGCATGGAGACAAGGAGAAGACAGAACCTCTCCTTTGCGATGTGCGCAGATGAAGCCGCTCGTCCGAGAAAAGCATCCGCCTGAAGTCGCTCTTTCTCGGCAAGCGAGAGAGACGAGACCGCTGCTGAAGGCAGAAAGCGGCATTCGGGGAGAACCGCGATTTCTCGGCCAGCAACTGCAAACTCTCCGAAGCGGTTGACAGAGAGTGCCGTTTTCGACGTGCGTGAGCGAAATAACGGAACTGTGATGCCGAGAACGTGCGAATTCTGCATACTGCATTGCCTGAAAACAGGGGTTTTTTTCTCCGCAGGAAAGAATCCACATCTCTCGACTTTCTGTAACGTCCTCCCTGAAAGCACAACGTGTGTCGCTCCTGGAACTTCTAGCTGCCTTATTAGAGGGGCTTTTCCCTTCTACTCTGTTCGTCACAGAATGCTGAAGTGTAGCATCGGATAAACAGAGAAAAACGAAATGTCGCTAGGAATAAAAGGAAAGGCATAAGAATGAGAGAGAAGCGTAGTGCAGAATGCATGGAGACAAGGAGAAGACAGAACCGCTCCTTTGCGATGTGCGCAGAAGAAGCCGCTCGTCCGAGAAAAGCATCCGCCTGAAGTCGCTCTTTCTCGGCAAGCGAGAGAGACGAGACCGCTGCTGAAGGCAGAAAGCGGCATTCGGGGAGAACCGCGATTTCTCGGCCAGCAACTGCAAACTCTCCGAAGCGGTTAACAGAGAGTGCCGCTGTCCACCCACGAGAGCGAAATAGCGAAATTGCTATGCCGAGAACGTGCGATTTCAGAATACTGCATTTCCTGAAAACAGGGGGTTTTTTCTCCGCAGGAAAGAATCCACATCTCTCGACTTTCTGTAACGTCCTCTCTGAAAGCACAACGTGTGTCGCTCCTGGAACTTCTAGCTGCCTTATTAGAGGGGCTTTTCCCTTCTACTCTGTTCGTCACAGAATGCTGAAGTGTAGCATCGGATAAACACACAAAAACGAAATGTCGCTAGGAATAAAAGGAAAGGCATAAGAATGAGAGAGAAGCGTAGTGCAGAATGCATGGAGACAAGGAGAAGACAGAACCGCTCCTTTGCGATGTGCGCAGAAGAAGCCGCTCGTCCGAGAAAAGTATCCGCCTGAAGTCGCTCTTTCTCGGCAAGCGAGAGAGACGAGACCGCTGCTGAAGGCAGAAAGCGGCATTCGGGGAGAACCGCGATTTCTCGGCCAGCAACTGCAAACTCTCCGAAGCGGTTAACAGAGAGTGCCGCTGTCCACCCACGAGAGCGAAATAGCGAAATTGCTATGCCGAGAACGTGCGATTTCAGAATACTGCATTTCCTGAAAACAGGGGGTTTTTTCTCCGCAGGAAAGAATCCACATCTCTCGACTTTCTGTAACGTCCTCTCTGAAAGCACAACGTGTGTCGCTCCTGGAACTTCTAGCTGCCTTATTAGAGGGGCTTTTCCCTTCTACTCTGTTCGTCACAGAATGCTGAAGTGTAGCATCGGATAAACACACAAAAAGGAAATGTCGCTAGAAATAAAGAGAAAAATATAAGAATGAGAGAGAAGCGTAATGCAGAATGCATGGAGACAAGGAGAAGACAGAACCGCTCCTTTGCGATGTGCGCAGAAGAAGCCGCTCGTCCGAGAAAAGCATCCGGCTGAAGTCGCTCTTTCTCGGCAAGCGAGAGAGACGAGACCGCTGCTGAAGGCAGAAAGCGGCATTCGGGGAGAACCGCGATTTCTCGGCCAGCAACTGCAAACTCTCCGAAGCGGTTAACAGAGAGTGCCGCTGTCCACCCACGAGAGCGAAATAGCGAAATTGCTATGCCGAGAACGTGCGATTTCAGAATACTGCATTTCCTGAAAACAGGGGGTTTTTTCTCCGCAGGAAAGAATCCACATCTCTCGACTTTCTGTAACGTCCTCTCTGAAAGCACAACGTGTGTCGCTCCTGGAACTTCTAGCTGCCTTATTAGAGGGGCTTTTCCCTTCTACTCTGTTCGTCACAGAATGCTGAAGTGTAGCATCGGATAAACACACAAAAAGGAAATGTCGCTAGAAATAAAGAGAAAAATATAAGAATGAGAGAGAAGCGTAATGCAGAATGCATGGAGACAAGGAGAAGACAGAACCTCTCCTTTGCGATGTGCGCAGATGAAGCCGCTCGTCCGAGAAAAGCATCCGCCTGAAGTCGCTCTTTCTCGGCAAGCGAGAGAGACGAGACCGCTGCTGAAGGCAGAAAGCGGCATTCGGGGAGAACCGCGATTTCTCGGCCAGCAACTGCAAACTCTCCGAAGCGGTTGACAGAGAGTGCCGTTTTCGACGTGCGTGAGCGAAATAACGGAACTGTGATGCCGAGAACGTGCGAATTCTGCATACTGCATTGCCTGAAAACAGGGGTTTTTTTCTCCGCAGGAAAGAATCCACATCTCTCGACTTTCTGTAACGTCCTCCCTGAAAGCACAACGTGTGTCGCTCCTGGAACTTCTAGCTGCCTTATTAGAGGGGCTTTTCCCTTCTACTCTGTTCGTCACAGAATGCTGAAGTGTAGCATCGGATAAACAGAGAAAAACGAAATGTCGCTAGGAATAAAAGGAAAGGCATAAGAATGAGAGAGAAGCGTAGAGCAGAATGCATGGAGACAAGGAGAAGACAGAACCGCTCCTTTGCGATGTGCGCAGAAGAAGCCGCTCGTCCGAGAAAAGCATCCGGCTGAAGTCGCTCTTTCTCGGCAAGCGAGAGAGACGAGACCGCTGCTGAAGGCAGAAAGCGGCATTCGGGGAGAACCGCGATTTCTCGGCCAGCAACTGCAAACTCTCCGAAGCGGTTAACAGAGAGTGCCGCTGTCCACCCACGAGAGCGAAATAGCGAAATTGCTATGCCGAGAACGTGCGATTTCAGAATACTGCATTTCCTGAAAACAGGGGGTTTTTTCTCCGCAGGAAAGAATCCACATCTCTCGACTTTCTGTAACGTCCTCTCTGAAAGCACAACGTGTGTCGCTCCTGGAACTTCTAGCTGCCTTATTAGAGGGGCTTTTCCCTTCTACTCTGTTCGTCACAGAATGCTGAAGTGTAGCATCGGATAAACACACAAAAAGGAAATGTCGCTAGAAATAAAGAGAAAAATATAAGAATGAGAGAGAAGCGTAATGCAGAATGCATGGAGACAAGGAGAAGACAGAACCTCTCCTTTGCGATGTGCGCAGATGAAGCCGCTCGTCCGAGAAAAGCATCCGCCTGAAGTCGCTCTTTCTCGGCAAGCGAGAGAGACGAGACCGCTGCTGAAGGCAGAAAGCGGCATTCGGGGAGAACCGCGATTTCTCGGCCAGCAACTGCAAACTCTCCGAAGCGGTTGACAGAGAGTGCCGTTTTCGACGTGCGTGAGCGAAATAACGGAACTGTGATGCCGAGAACGTGCGAATTCTGCATACTGCATTGCCTGAAAACAGGGGTTTTTTTCTCCGCAGGAAAGAATCCACATCTCTCGACTTTCTGTAACGTCCTCCCTGAAAGCACAACGTGTGTCGCTCCTGGAACTTCTAGCTGCCTTATTAGAGGGGCTTTTCCCTTCTACTCTGTTCGTCACAGAATGCTGAAGTGTAGCATCGGATAAACAGAGAAAAACGAAATGTCGCTAGGAATAAAAGGAAAGGCATAAGAATGAGAGAGAAGCGTAGTGCAGAATGCATGGAGACAAGGAGAAGACAGAACCGCTCCTTTGCGATGTGCGCAGAAGAAGCCGCTCGTCCGAGAAAAGCATCCGCCTGAAGTCGCTCTTTCTCGGCAAGCGAGAGAGACGAGACCGCTGCTGAAGGCAGAAAGCGGCATTCGGGGAGAACCGCGATTTCTCGGCCAGCAACTGCAAACTCTCCGAAGCGGTTAACAGAGAGTGCCGCTGTCCACCCACGAGAGCGAAATAGCGAAATTGCTATGCCGAGAACGTGCGATTTCAGAATACTGCATTTCCTGAAAACAGGGGGTTTTTTCTCCGCAGGAAAGAATCCACATCTCTCGACTTTCTGTAACGTCCTCTCTGAAAGCACAACGTGTGTCGCTCCTGGAACTTCTAGCTGCCTTATTAGAGGGGCTTTTCCCTTCTACTCTGTTCGTCACAGAATGCTGAAGTGTAGCATCGGATAAACACACAAAAACGAAATGTCGCTAGGAATAAAAGGAAAGGCATAAGAATGAGAGAGAAGCGTAGTGCAGAATGCATGGAGACAAGGAGAAGACAGAACCGCTCCTTTGCGATGTGCGCAGAAGAAGCCGCTCGTCCGAGAAAAGTATCCGCCTGAAGTCGCTCTTTCTCGGCAAGCGAGAGAGACGAGACCGCTGCTGAAGGCAGAAAGCGGCATTCGGGGAGAACCGCGATTTCTCGGCCAGCAACTGCAAACTCTCCGAAGCGGTTAACAGAGAGTGCCGCTGTCCACCCACGAGAGCGAAATAGCGAAATTGCTATGCCGAGAACGTGCGATTTCAGAATACTGCATTTCCTGAAAACAGGGGGTTTTTTCTCCGCAGGAAAGAATCCACATCTCTCGACTTTCTGTAACGTCCTCTCTGAAAGCACAACGTGTGTCGCTCCTGGAACTTCTAGCTGCCTTATTAGAGGGGCTTTTCCCTTCTACTCTGTTCGTCACAGAATGCTGAAGTGTAGCATCGGATAAACACACAAAAAGGAAATGTCGCTAGAAATAAAGAGAAAAATATAAGAATGAGAGAGAAGCGTAATGCAGAATGCATGGAGACAAGGAGAAGACAGAACCGCTCCTTTGCGATGTGCGCAGAAGAAGCCGCTCGTCCGAGAAAAGCATCCGGCTGAAGTCGCTCTTTCTCGGCAAGCGAGAGAGACGAGACCGCTGCTGAAGGCAGAAAGCGGCATTCGGGGAGAACCGCGATTTCTCGGCCAGCAACTGCAAACTCTCCGAAGCGGTTAACAGAGAGTGCCGCTGTCCACCCACGAGAGCGAAATAGCGAAATTGCTATGCCGAGAACGTGCGATTTCAGAATACTGCATTTCCTGAAAACAGGGGGTTTTTTCTCCGCAGGAAAGAATCCACATCTCTCGACTTTCTGTAACGTCCTCTCTGAAAGCACAACGTGTGTCGCTCCTGGAACTTCTAGCTGCCTTATTAGAGGGGCTTTTCCCTTCTACTCTGTTCGTCACAGAATGCTGAAGTGTAGCATCGGATAAACACACAAAAAGGAAATGTCGCTAGAAATAAAGAGAAAAATATAAGAATGAGAGAGAAGCGTAATGCAGAATGCATGGAGACAAGGAGAAGACAGAACCTCTCCTTTGCGATGTGCGCAGATGAAGCCGCTCGTCCGAGAAAAGCATCCGCCTGAAGTCGCTCTTTCTCGGCAAGCGAGAGAGACGAGACCGCTGCTGAAGGCAGAAAGCGGCATTCGGGGAGAACCGCGATTTCTCGGCCAGCAACTGCAAACTCTCCGAAGCGGTTGACAGAGAGTGCCGTTTTCGACGTGCGTGAGCGAAATAACGGAACTGTGATGCCGAGAACGTGCGAATTCTGCATACTGCATTGCCTGAAAACAGGGGTTTTTTTCTCCGCAGGAAAGAATCCACATCTCTCGACTTTCTGTAACGTCCTCCCTGAAAGCACAACGTGTGTCGCTCCTGGAACTTCTAGCTGCCTTATTAGAGGGGCTTTTCCCTTCTACTCTGTTCGTCACAGAATGCTGAAGTGTAGCATCGGATAAACAGAGAAAAACGAAATGTCGCTAGGAATAAAAGGAAAGGCATAAGAATGAGAGAGAAGCGTAGAGCAGAATGCATGGAGACAAGGAGAAGACAGAACCGCTCCTTTGCGATGTGCGCAGAAGAAGCCGCTCGTCCGAGAAAAGCATCCGGCTGAAGTCGCTCTTTCTCGGCAAGCGAGAGAGACGAGACCGCTGCTGAAGGCAGAAAGCGGCATTCGGGGAGAACCGCGATTTCTCGGCCAGCAACTGCAAACTCTCCGAAGCGGTTAACAGAGAGTGCCGCTGTCCACCCACGAGAGCGAAATAGCGAAATTGCTATGCCGAGAACGTGCGATTTCAGAATACTGCATTGCCTGAAAACAGGGGTTTTTTTCTCCGCAGGAAAGAATCCACATCTCTCGACTTTCTGTAACGTCCTCTCTGAAAGCACAACGTGTGTCGCTCCTGGAACTTCTAGCTGCCTTATTAGAGGGGCTTTTCCCTTCCACTCTCTTCGTCACAGAATGCTGAAGTGTAGCATCGGATAAACACACAAAAAGGAAATGTCGCTAGAAATAAAGAGAAAAACATAAGAATGAGAGAGAAGCGTAATGCAGAATGCATGGAGACAAGGAGAAGACAGAACCTCTCCTTTGCGATGTGCGCAGATGAAGCCACTCGTCCGAGAAAAGCATCCGCCTGAAGTCGCACTTTCTCGGCAAGCGAGAGAGACGAGACCGCTGCTGAAGGCAGAAAGCGGCATTCGGGGAGAACCGCGATTTCTCGGCCAGCAACTGCAAACTCTCCGAAGCGGTTGACAGAGAGTGCCGTTTTCGACGTGCGTGAGCGAAATAACGGAACTGTGATGCCGAGAACGTGCGAATTCTGCATACTGCATTGCCTGAAAACAGGGGTTTTTTTCTCCGCAGGAAAGAATCCACATCTCTCGACTTTCTGTAACGTCCTCCCTGAAAGCACAACGTGTGTCGCTCCTGGAACTTCTAGCTGCCTTATTAGAGGGGCTTTTCCCTTCTACTCTGTTCGTCACAGAATGCTGAAGTGTAGCATCGGATAAACAGAGAAAAACGAAATGTCGCTAGGAATAAAAGGAAAGGCATAAGAATGAGAGAGAAGCGTAGTGCAGAATGCATGGAGACAAGGAGAAGACAGAACCGCTCCTTTGCGATGTGCGCAGAAGAAGCCGCTCGACCGAGAAAAGCATCCGCCTGAAGTCGCTCTTTCTCGGCAAGCGAGAGAGACGAGACCGCTGCTGAAGGCAGAAAGCGGCATTCGGGGAGAACCGCGATTTCTCGGCCAGCAACTGCAAACTCTCCGAAGCGGTTGACAGAGAGTGCCGTTTTCGACGTGCGTGAGCGAAATAACGGAACTGTGATGCCGAGAACTTGCGAATTCTGCATACTGCATTGCCTGAACACAGGGGGTTTTTTCTCCGCAGGAAAGAATCCACATCTCTCGACTTTCTGTAACGTCCTCTCTGAAAGCACAACGTGTGTCGCTCCTGGAACTTCTAGCTGCCTTATTAGAGGGGCTTTTCCCTTCTACTCTGTTCGTCACAGAATGCTGAAGTGTAGCATCGGATAAACACACAAAAAGGAAATGTCGCTAGAAATAAAGAGAAAAACATAAGAATGAGAGAGAAGCGTAATGCAGAATGCATGGAGACAAGGAGAAGACAGAACCTCTCCTTTGCGATGTGCGCAGATGAAGCCGCTCGTCCGAGAAAAGCATCCGCCTGAAGTCGCACTTTCTCGGCAAGCGAGAGAGACGAGACCGCTGCTGAAGGCAGAAAGCGGCATTCGGGGAGAACCGCGATTTCTCGGCCAGCAACTGCAAACTCTCCGAAGCGGTTGACAGAGAGTGCCGTTTTCGACGTGCGTGAGCGAAATAACGGAACTGTGATGCCGAGAACGTGCGAATTCTGCATACTGCATTGCCTGAAAACAGGGGTTTTTTTCTCCGCAGGAAAGAATCCACATCTCTCGACTTTCTGTAACGTCCTCCCTGAAAGCACAACGTGTGTCGCTCCTGGAACTTCTAGCTGCCTTATTAGAGGGGCTTTTCCCTTCTACTCTGTTCGTCACAGAATGCTGAAGTGTAGCATTGGATAAACAGAGAAAAACGAAATGTCGCTAGGAATAAAAGGAAAGGCATAAGAATGAGATTGAAGCGTAGTGCAGAATGCATGGAGACAAGGAGAAGACAGAACCGCTCCTTTGCGATGTGCGCAGAAGAAGCCGCTCGACCGAGAAAAGCATCCGCCTGAAGTCGCTCTTTCTCGGCAAGCGAGAGAGACGAGACCGCTGCTGAAGGCAGAAAGCGGCATTCGGGGAGAACCGCGATTTCTCGGCCAGCAACTGCAAACTCTCCGAAGCGGTTGACAGAGAGTGCCGTTTTCGACGTGCGTGAGCGAAATAACGGAACTGTGATGCCGAGAACTTGCGAATTCTGCATACTGCATTGCCTGAACACAGGGGGTTTTTTCTCCGCAGGAAAGAATCCACATCTCTCGACTTTCTGTAACGTCCTCTCTGAAAGCACAACGTGTGTCGCTCCTGGAACTTCTAGCTGCCTTATTAGAGGGGCTTTTCCCTTCTACTCTCTTCGTCACAGAATGCTGAAGTGTAGCATCGGATAAACACACAAAAACGAAATGTCGCTAGAAATAAAGAGAAAAACATAAGAATGAGAGAGAAGCGTAATGCAGAATGCATGGAGACAAGGAGAAGACAGAACCTCTCCTTTGCGATGTGCGCAGATGAAGCCGCTCGTCCGAGAAAAGCATCCGCCTGAAGTCGCACTTTCTCGGCAAGCGAGAGAGACGAGACCGCTGCTGAAGGCA
The DNA here is from genome assembly GCF_987193195.1 of Phasianus colchicus. Taxonomy (NCBI): domain Eukaryota; kingdom Metazoa; phylum Chordata; class Aves; order Galliformes; family Phasianidae; genus Phasianus; species Phasianus colchicus. The sequence continues at coordinate 497,018 of NC_143445.1, forward strand.
GAAAGCGGCATTCGGGGAGAACCGCGATTTCTCGGCCAGCAACTGCAAACTCTCCGAAGCGGTTAACAGAGAGTGCCGCTGTCCACCCACGAGAGCGAAATAGCGAAATTGCTATGCCGAGAACGTGCGATTTCAGAATACTGCATTTCCTGAAAACAGGGAGTTTTTTCTCCGCAGGAAAGAATCCACATCTCTCGACTTTCTGTAACGTCCTCCCTGAAAGCACAACGTGTGTCGCTCCTGGAACTTCTAGCTGCCTTATTAGAGGGGCTTTTCCCTTCTACTCTGTTCGTCACAGAATGCTGAAGTGTAGCATCGGATAAACAGAGAAAAACGAAATGTCGCTAGGAATAAAAGGAAAGGCATAAGAATGAGAGAGAAGCGTAGAGCAGAATGCATGGAGACAAGGAGAAGACAGAACCGCTCCTTTGCGATGTGCGCAGAAGAAGCCGCTCGTCCGAGAAAAGCATCCGGCTGAAGTCGCTCTTTCTCGGCATGCGAGAGAGACGAGACCGCTGCTGAAGGCAGAAAGCGGCATTCGGGGAGAACCGCGATTTCTCGGCCAGCAACTGCAAACTCTCCGAAGCGGTTAACAGAGAGTGCCGCTGTCCACCCACGAGAGCGAAATAGCGAAATTGCTATGCCGAGAACGTGCGATTTCAGAATACTGCATTTCCTGAAAACAGGGGGTTTTTTCTCCGCAGGAAAGAATCCACATCTCTCGACTTTCTGTAACGTCCTCTCTGAAAGCACAACGTGTGTCGCTCCTGGAACTTCTAGCTGCCTTATTAGAGGGGCTTTTCCCTTCTACTCTGTTCGTCACAGAATGCTGAAGTGTAGCATCGGATAAACACACAAAAAGGAAATGTCGCTAGAAATAAAGAGAAAAATATAAGAATGAGAGAGAAGCGTAATGCAGAATGCATGGAGACAAGGAGAAGACAGAACCGCTCCTTTGCGATGTGCGCAGAAGAAGCCGCTCGACCGAGAAAAGCATCCGCCTGAAGTCGCTCTTTCTCGGCAAGCGAGAGAGACGAGACCGCTGCTGAAGGCAGAAAGCGGCATTCGGGGAGAACCGCGATTTCTCGGCCAGCAACTGCAAACTCTCCGAAGCGGTTGACAGAGAGTGCCGTTTTCGACGTGCGTGAGCGAAATAACGGAACTGTGATGCCGAGAACTTGCGAATTCTGCATACTGCATTGCCTGAACACAGGGGTTTTTTTCTCCGCAGGAAAGAATCCACATCTCTCGACTTTCTGTAACGTCCTCCCTGAAAGCACAACGTGTGTCGCTCCTGGAACTTCTAGCTGCCTTATTAGAGGGGCTTTTCCCTTCTACTCTGTTCGTCACAGAATGCTGAAGTGTAGCATCGGATAAACAGAGAAAAACGAAATGTCGCTAGGAATAAAAGGAAAGGCATAAGAATGAGAGAGAAGCGTAGAGCAGAATGCATGGAGACAAGGAGAAGACAGAACCGCTCCTTTGCGATGTGCGCAGAAGAAGCCGCTCGTCCGAGAAAAGCATCCGGCTGAAGTCGCTCTTTCTCGGCAAGCGAGAGAGACGAGACCGCTGCTGAAGGCAGAAAGCGGCATTCGGGGAGAACCGCGATTTCTCGGCCAGCAACTGCAAACTCTCCGAAGCGGTTAACAGAGAGTGCCGCTGTCCACCCACGAGAGCGAAATAGCGAAATTGCTATGCCGAGAACGTGCGATTTCAGAATACTGCATTTCCTGAAAACAGGGGGTTTTTTCTCCGCAGGAAAGAATCCACATCTCTCGACTTTCTGTAACGTCCTCTCTGAAAGCACAACGTGTGTCGCTCCTGGAACTTCTAGCTGCCTTATTAGAGGGGCTTTTCCCTTCTACTCTGTTCGTCACAGAATGCTGAAGTGTAGCATCGGATAAACACACAAAAAGGAAATGTCGCTAGAAATAAAGAGAAAAATATAAGAATGAGAGAGAAGCGTAATGCAGAATGCATGGAGACAAGGAGAAGACAGAACCGCTCCTTTGCGATGTGCGCAGAAGAAGCCGCTCGTCCGAGAAAAGCATCCGGCTGAAGTCGCTCTTTCTCGGCAAGCGAGAGAGACGAGACCGCTGCTGAAGGCAGAAAGCGGCATTCGGGGAGAACCGCGATTTCTCGGCCAGCAACTGCAAACTCTCCGAAGCGGTTAACAGAGAGTGCCGCTGTCCACCCACGAGAGCGAAATAGCGAAATTGCTATGCCGAGAACGTGCGATTTCAGAATACTGCATTTCCTGAAAACAGGGGGTTTTTTCTCCGCAGGAAAGAATCCACATCTCTCGACTTTCTGTAACGTCCTCTCTGAAAGCACAACGTGTGTCGCTCCTGGAACTTCTAGCTGCCTTATTAGAGGGGCTTTTCCCTTCTACTCTGTTCGTCACAGAATGCTGAAGTGTAGCATCGGATAAACACACAAAAAGGAAATGTCGCTAGAAATAAAGAGAAAAATATAAGAATGAGAGAGAAGCGTAATGCAGAATGCATGGAGACAAGGAGAAGACAGAACCTCTCCTTTGCGATGTGCGCAGATGAAGCCGCTCGTCCGAGAAAAGCATCCGCCTGAAGTCGCTCTTTCTCGGCAAGCGAGAGAGACGAGACCGCTGCTGAAGGCAGAAAGCGGCATTCGGGGAGAACCGCGATTTCTCGGCCAGCAACTGCAAACTCTCCGAAGCGGTTGACAGAGAGTGCCGTTTTCGACGTGCGTGAGCGAAATAACGGAACTGTGATGCCGAGAACGTGCGAATTCTGCATACTGCATTGCCTGAAAACAGGGGTTTTTTTCTCCGCAGGAAAGAATCCACATCTCTCGACTTTCTGTAACGTCCTCCCTGAAAGCACAACGTGTGTCGCTCCTGGAACTTCTAGCTGCCTTATTAGAGGGGCTTTTCCCTTCTACTCTGTTCGTCACAGAATGCTGAAGTGTAGCATCGGATAAACAGAGAAAAACGAAATGTCGCTAGGAATAAAAGGAAAGGCATAAGAATGAGAGAGAAGCGTAGAGCAGAATGCATGGAGACAAGGAGAAGACAGAACCGCTCCTTTGCGATGTGCGCAGAAGAAGCCGCTCGTCCGAGAAAAGCATCCGGCTGAAGTCGCTCTTTCTCGGCAAGCGAGAGAGACGAGACCGCTGCTGAAGGCAGAAAGCGGCATTCGGGGAGAACCGCGATTTCTCGGCCAGCAACTGCAAACTCTCCGAAGCGGTTAACAGAGAGTGCCGCTGTCCACCCACGAGAGCGAAATAGCGAAATTGCTATGCCGAGAACGTGCGATTTCAGAATACTGCATTGCCTGAAAACAGGGGTTTTTTTCTCCGCAGGAAAGAATCCACATCTCTCGACTTTCTGTAACGTCCTCTCTGAAAGCACAACGTGTGTCGCTCCTGGAACTTCTAGCTGCCTTATTAGAGGGGCTTTTCCCTTCCACTCTCTTCGTCACAGAATGCTGAAGTGTAGCATCGGATAAACACACAAAAAGGAAATGTCGCTAGAAATAAAGAGAAAAACATAAGAATGAGAGAGAAGCGTAGAGCAGAATGCATGGAGACAAGGAGAAGACAGAACCTCTCCTTTGCGATGTGCGCAGATGAAGCCACTCGTCCGAGAAAAGCATCCGCCTGAAGTCGCACTTTCTCGGCAAGCGAGAGAGACGAGACCGCTGCTGAAGGCAGAAAGCGGCATTCGGGGAGAACCGCGATTTCTCGGCCAGCAACTGCAAACTCTCCGAAGCGGTTGACAGAGAGTGCCGTTTTCGACGTGCGTGAGCGAAATAACGGAACTGTGATGCCGAGAACGTGCGAATTCTGCATACTGCATTGCCTGAAAACAGGGGTTTTTTTCTCCGCAGGAAAGAATCCACATCTCTCGACTTTCTGTAACGTCCTCCCTGAAAGCACAACGTGTGTCGCTCCTGGAACTTCTAGCTGCCTTATTAGAGGGGCTTTTCCCTTCTACTCTGTTCGTCACAGAATGCTGAAGTGTAGCATCGGATAAACAGAGAAAAACGAAATGTCGCTAGGAATAAAAGGAAAGGCATAAGAATGAGAGAGAAGCGTAGTGCAGAATGCATGGAGACAAGGAGAAGACAGAACCGCTCCTTTGCGATGTGCGCAGAAGAAGCCGCTCGACCGAGAAAAGCATCCGCCTGAAGTCGCTCTTTCTCGGCAAGCGAGAGAGACGAGACCGCTGCTGAAGGCAGAAAGCGGCATTCGGGGAGAACCGCGATTTCTCGGCCAGCAACTGCAAACTCTCCGAAGCGGTTGACAGAGAGTGCCGTTTTCGACGTGCGTGAGCGAAATAACGGAACTGTGATGCCGAGAACTTGCGAATTCTGCATACTGCATTGCCTGAACACAGGGGGTTTTTTCTCCGCAGGAAAGAATCCACATCTCTCGACTTTCTGTAACGTCCTCTCTGAAAGCACAACGTGTGTCGCTCCTGGAACTTCTAGCTGCCTTATTAGAGGGGCTTTTCCCTTCTACTCTGTTCGTCACAGAATGCTGAAGTGTAGCATCGGATAAACACACAAAAAGGAAATGTCGCTAGAAATAAAGAGAAAAACATAAGAATGAGAGAGAAGCGTAATGCAGAATGCATGGAGACAAGGAGAAGACAGAACCTCTCCTTTGCGATGTGCGCAGATGAAGCCGCTCGTCCGAGAAAAGCATCCGCCTGAAGTCGCACTTTCTCGGCAAGCGAGAGAGACGAGACCGCTGCTGAAGGCAGAAAGCGGCATTCGGGGAGAACCGCGATTTCTCGGCCAGCAACTGCAAACTCTCCGAAGCGGTTGACAGAGAGTGCCGTTTTCGACGTGCGTGAGCGAAATAACGGAACTGTGATGCCGAGAACGTGCGAATTCTGCATACTGCATTGCCTGAAAACAGGGGTTTTTTTCTCCGCAGGAAAGAATCCACATCTCTCGACTTTCTGTAACGTCCTCCCTGAAAGCACAACGTGTGTCGCTCCTGGAACTTCTAGCTGCCTTATTAGAGGGGCTTTTCCCTTCTACTCTGTTCGTCACAGAATGCTGAAGTGTAGCATTGGATAAACAGAGAAAAACGAAATGTCGCTAGGAATAAAAGGAAAGGCATAAGAATGAGATTGAAGCGTAGTGCAGAATGCATGGAGACAAGGAGAAGACAGAACCGCTCCTTTGCGATGTGCGCAGAAGAAGCCGCTCGACCGAGAAAAGCATCCGCCTGAAGTCGCTCTTTCTCGGCAAGCGAGAGAGACGAGACCGCTGCTGAAGGCAGAAAGCGGCATTCGGGGAGAACCGCGATTTCTCGGCCAGCAACTGCAAACTCTCCGAAGCGGTTGACAGAGAGTGCCGTTTTCGACGTGCGTGAGCGAAATAACGGAACTGTGATGCCGAGAACTTGCGAATTCTGCATACTGCATTGCCTGAACACAGGGGGTTTTTTCTCCGCAGGAAAGAATCCACATCTCTCGACTTTCTGTAACGTCCTCTCTGAAAGCACAACGTGTGTCGCTCCTGGAACTTCTAGCTGCCTTATTAGAGGGGCTTTTCCCTTCTACTCTCTTCGTCACAGAATGCTGAAGTGTAGCATCGGATAAACACACAAAAACGAAATGTCGCTAGAAATAAAGAGAAAAACATAAGAATGAGAGAGAAGCGTAATGCAGAATGCATGGAGACAAGGAGAAGACAGAACCTCTCCTTTGCGATGTGCGCAGATGAAGCCGCTCGTCCGAGAAAAGCATCCGCCTGAAGTCGCACTTTCTCGGCAAGCGAGAGAGACGAGACCGCTGCTGAAGGCAGAAAGCGGCATTCGGGGAGAACCGCGATTTCTCGGCCAGCAACTGCAAACTCTCCGAAGCGGTTAACAGAGAGTGCCGCTGTCCACCCACGAGAGCGAAATAGCGAAATTGCTATGCCGAGAACGTGCGATTTCAGAATACTGCATTTCCTGAAAACAGGGAGTTTTTTCTCCGCAGGAAAGAATCCACATCTCTCGACTTTCTGTAACGTCCTCCCTGAAAGCACAACGTGTGTCGCTCCTGGAACTTCTAGCTGCCTTATTAGAGGGGCTTTTCCCTTCTACTCTGTTCGTCACAGAATGCTGAAGTGTAGCATCGGATAAACAGAGAAAAACGAAATGTCGCTAGGAATAAAAGGAAAGGCATAAGAATGAGAGAGAAGCGTAGAGCAGAATGCATGGAGACAAGGAGAAGACAGAACCGCTCCTTTGCGATGTGCGCAGAAGAAGCCGCTCGTCCGAGAAAAGCATCCGGCTGAAGTCGCTCTTTCTCGGCATGCGAGAGAGACGAGACCGCTGCTGAAGGCAGAAAGCGGCATTCGGGGAGAACCGCGATTTCTCGGCCAGCAACTGCAAACTCTCCGAAGCGGTTAACAGAGAGTGCCGCTGTCCACCCACGAGAGCGAAATAGCGAAATTGCTATGCCGAGAACGTGCGATTTCAGAATACTGCATTTCCTGAAAACAGGGGGTTTTTTCTCCGCAGGAAAGAATCCACATCTCTCGACTTTCTGTAACGTCCTCTCTGAAAGCACAACGTGTGTCGCTCCTGGAACTTCTAGCTGCCTTATTAGAGGGGCTTTTCCCTTCTACTCTCTTCGTCACAGAATGCTGAAGTGTAGCATCGGATAAACACACAAAAAGGAAATGTCGCTAGAAATAAAGAGAAAAATATAAGAATGAGAGAGAAGCGTAATGCAGAATGCATGGAGACAAGGAGAAGACAGAACCGCTCCTTTGCGATGTGCGCAGAAGAAGCCGCTCGACCGAGAAAAGCATCCGCCTGAAGTCGCTCTTTCTCGGCAAGCGAGAGAGACGAGACCGCTGCTGAAGGCAGAAAGCGGCATTCGGGGAGAACCGCGATTTCTCGGCCAGCAACTGCAAACTCTCCGAAGCGGTTGACAGAGAGTGCCGTTTTCGACGTGCGTGAGCGAAATAACGGAACTGTGATGCCGAGAACTTGCGAATTCTGCATACTGCATTGCCTGAACACAGGGGGTTTTTTCTCCGCAGGAAAGAATCCACATCTCTCGACTTTCTGTAACGTCCTCTCTGAAAGCACAACGTGTGTCGCTCCTGGAACTTCTAGCTGCCTTATTAGAGGGGCTTTTCCCTTCTACTCTGTTCGTCACAGAATGCTGAAGTGTAGCATCGGATAAACAGAGAAAAACGAAATGTCGCTTGAAATAAAGAGAAAAACATAAGAATGAGAGAGAAGCGTAGTGCAGAATGCATGGAGACAAGGAGAAGACAGAACCTCTCCTTTCCGATGTGCGCAGAAGAAGCCGCTCGTCCGAGAAAAGCATCCGCCTGAAGTCGCTCTTTCTCGGCAAGCGAGAGAGACGAGACCGCTGCTGAAGGCAGAAAGCGGCATTCGGGGAGAACCGCGATTTCACGGCCAGCAACTGCAAACTCTCCGAAGCGGTTAACAGAGAGTGCCGCTGTCGACGTGCGTGAGCGAAATAACGGAACTGTGATGCCGAGAACGTGTGAATTCTACATACTGCATTGCCTGAACACAGGGGGTTTTTTCTCCGCAGGAAAGAATCCACATCTCTCGACTTTCTGTAACGTCCTCTCTGAAAGCACAACGTGTGTCGCTCCTGGAACTTCTAGCTGCCTTATTAGAGGGGCTTTTCCCTTCTACTCTCTTCGTCACAGAATGCTGAAGTGTAGCATCGGATAAACACACAAAAACGAAATGTCGCTAGAAATAAAGAGAAAAACATAAGAATGAGAGAGAAGCGTAATGCAGAATGCATGGAGACAAGGAGAAGACAGAACCTCTCCTTTGCGATGTGCGCAGATGAAGCCGCTCGTCCGAGAAAAGCATCCGCCTGAAGTCGCACTTTCTCGGCAAGCGAGAGAGACGAGACCGCTGCTGAAGGCAGAAAGCGGCATTCGGGGAGAACCGCGATTTCTCGGCCAGCAACTGCAAACTCTCCGAAGCGGTTAACAGAGAGTGCCGCTGTCCACCCACGAGAGCGAAATAGCGAAATTGCTATGCCGAGAACGTGCGATTTCAGAATACTGCATTTCCTGAAAACAGGGGGTTTTTTCTCCGCAGGAAAGAATCCACATCTCTCGACTTTCTGTAACGTCCTCCCTGAAAGCACAACGTGTGTCGCTCCTGGAACTTCTAGCTGCCTTATTAGAGGGGCTTTTCCCTTCTACTCTGTTCGTCACAGAATGCTGAAGTGTAGCATCGGATAAACAGAGAAAAACGAAATGTCGCTAGGAATAAAAGGAAAGGCATAAGAATGAGAGAGAAGCGTAGAGCAGAATGCATGGAGACAAGGAGAAGACAGAACCGCTCCTTTGCGATGTGCGCAGAAGAAGCCGCTCGTCCGAGAAAAGCATCCGGCTGAAGTCGCTCTTTCTCGGCATGCGAGAGAGACGAGACCGCTGCTGAAGGCAGAAAGCGGCATTCGGGGAGAACCGCGATTTCTCGGCCAGCAACTGCAAACTCTCCGAAGCGGTTAACAGAGAGTGCCGCTGTCCACCCACGAGAGCGAAATAGCGAAATTGCTATGCCGAGAACGTGCGATTTCAGAATACTGCATTTCCTGAAAACAGGGGGTTTTTTCTCCGCAGGAAAGAATCCACATCTCTCGACTTTCTGTAACGTCCTCTCTGAAAGCACAACGTGTGTCGCTCCTGGAACTTCTAGCTGCCTTATTAGAGGGGCTTTTCCCTTCTACTCTCTTCGTCACAGAATGCTGAAGTGTAGCATCGGATAAACACACAAAAAGGAAATGTCGCTAGAAATAAAGAGAAAAATATAAGAATGAGAGAGAAGCGTAATGCAGAATGCATGGAGACAAGGAGAAGACAGAACCGCTCCTTTGCGATGTGCGCAGATGAAGCCGCTCGTCCGAGAAAAGCATCCGCCTGAAGTCGCACTTTCTCGGCAAGCGAGAGAGACGAGACCGCTGCTGAAGGCAGAAAGCGGCATTCGGGGAGAACCGCGATTTCTCGGCCAGCAACTGCAAACTCTCCGAAGCGGTTGACAGAGAGTGCCGTTTTCGACGTGCGTGAGCGAAATAACGGAACTGTGATGCCGAGAACGTGCGAATTCTGCATACTGCATTGCCTGAAAACAGGGGTTTTTTTCTCCGCAGGAAAGAATCCACATCTCTCGACTTTCTGTAACGTCCTCCCTGAAAGCACAACGTGTGTCGCTCCTGGAACTTCTAGCTGCCTTATTAGAGGGGCTTTTCCCTTCTACTCTGTTCGTCACAGAATGCTGAAGTGTAGCATCGGATAAACAGAGAAAAACGAAATGTCGCTAGGAATAAAAGGAAAGGCATAAGAATGAGAGAGAAGCGTAGTGCAGAATGCATGGAGACAAGGAGAAGACAGAACCGCTCCTTTGCGATGTGCGCAGAAGAAGCCGCTCGACCGAGAAAAGCATCCGCCTGAAGTCGCTCTTTCTCGGCAAGCGAGAGAGACGAGACCGCTGCTGAAGGCAGAAAGCGGCATTCGGGGAGAACCGCGATTTCTCGGCCAGCAACTGCAAACTCTCCGAAGCGGTTGACAGAGAGTGCCGTTTTCGACGTGCGTGAGCGAAATAACGGAACTGTGATGCCGAGAACTTGCGAATTCTGCATACTGCATTGCCTGAACACAGGGGGTTTTTTCTCCGCAGGAAAGAATCCACATCTCTCGACTTTCTGTAACGTCCTCTCTGAAAGCACAACGTGTGTCGCTCCTGGAACTTCTAGCTGCCTTATTAGAGGGGCTTTTCCCTTCTACTCTGTTCGTCACAGAATGCTGAAGTGTAGCATCGGATAAACAGAGAAAAACGAAATGTCGCTTGAAATAAAGAGAAAAACATAAGAATGAGAGAGAAGCGTAGTGCAGAATGCATGGAGACAAGGAGAAGACAGAACCTCTCCTTTCCGATGTGCGCAGAAGAAGCCGCTCGTCCGAGAAAAGCATCCGCCTGAAGTCGCTCTTTCTCGGCAAGCGAGAGAGACGAGACCGCTGCTGAAGGCAGAAAGCGGCATTCGGGGAGAACCGCGATTTCACGGCCAGCAACTGCAAACTCTCCGAAGCGGTTAACAGAGAGTGCCGCTGTCGACGTGCGTGAGCGAAATAACGGAACTGTGATGCCGAGAACGTGTGAATTCTACATACTGCATTGCCTGAACACAGGGGGTTTTTTCTCCGCAGGAAAGAATCCACATCTCTCGACTTTCTGTAACGTCCTCTCTGAAAGCACAACGTGTGTCGCTCCTGGAACTTCTAGCTGCCTTATTAGAGGGGCTTTTCCCTTCTACTCTCTTCGTCACAGAATGCTGAAGTGTAGCATCGGATAAACACACAAAAAGGAAATGTCGCTAGAAATAAAGAGAAAAACATAAGAATGAGAGAGAAGCGTAATGCAGAATGCATGGAGACAAGGAGAAGACAGAACCTCTCCTTTGCGATGTGCGCAGATGAAGCCGCTCGTCCGAGAAAAGCATCCGCCTGAAGTCGCACTTTCTCGGCAAGCGAGAGAGACGAGACCGCTGCTGAAGGCAGAAAGCGGCATTCGGGGAGAACCGCGATTTCTCGGCCAGCAACTGCAAACTCTCCGAAGCGGTTGACAGAGAGTGCCGTTTTCGACGTGCGTGAGCGAAATAACGGAACTGTGATGCCGAGAACGTGCGAATTCTGCATACTGCATTGCCTGAAAACAGGGGTTTTTTTCTCCGCAGGAAAGAATCCACATCTCTCGACTTTCTGTAACGTCCTCCCTGAAAGCACAATGTGTGTCGCTCCTGGAACTTCTAGCTGCCTTATTAGAGGGGCTTTTCCCTTCTACTCTGTTCGTCACAGAATGCTGAAGTGTAGCATCGGATAAACAGAGAAAAACGAAATGTCGCTAGGAATAAAAGGAAAGGCATAAGAATGAGAGAGAAGCGTAGTGCAGAATGCATGGAGACAAGGAGAAGACAGAACCGCTCCTTTGCGATGTGCGCAGAAGAAGCCGCTCGACCGAGAAAAGCATCCGCCTGAAGTCGCTCTTTCTCGGCAAGCGAGAGAGACGAGACCGCTGCTGAAGGCAGAAAGCGGCATTCGGGGAGAACCGCGATTTCTCGGCCAGCAACTGCAAACTCTCCGAAGCGGTTGACAGAGAGTGCCGTTTTCGACGTGCGTGAGCGAAATAACGGAACTGTGATGCCGAGAACTTGCGAATTCTGCATACTGCATTGCCTGAACACAGGGGGTTTTTTCTCCGCAGGAAAGAATCCACATCTCTCGACTTTCTGTAACGTCCTCTCTGAAAGCACAACGTGTGTCGCTCCTGGAACTTCTAGCTGCCTTATTAGAGGGGCTTTTCCCTTCTACTCTGTTCGTCACAGAATACTGAAGTGTAGCATCGGATAAACACACAAAAACGAAATGTCGCTAGAAATAAAGAGAAAAACATAAGAATGAGAGAGAAGCGTAATGCAGAATGCATGGACACAAGGAGAAGACAGAACCTCTCCTTTCCGATGTGCGCAGAAGAAGCCGCTCGTCCGAGAAAAGCATCCGGCTGAAGTCGCTCTTTCTCGGCAAGCGAGAGAGACGAGACCGCTGCTGAAGGCAGAAAGCGGCATTCGGGGTGAACCGCGATTTCACGGCCAGCAACTGCAAACTCTCCGAAGCGGTTAACAGAGAGTGCCGCTGTCGACGTGCGTGAGCGAAATAACGGAACTGTGATGCCGAGAACGTGTGAATTCTACATACTGCATTGCCTGAACACAGGGGGTTTTTTCTCCGCAGGAAAGAATCCACATCTCTCGACTTTCTGTAACGTCCTCTCTGAAAGCACAACGTGTGTCGCTCCTGGAACTTCTAGCTGCCTTATTAGAGGGGCTTTTCCCTTCTACTCTGTTCGTTACAGAATGCTGAAGTGTAGCATCGGATAAACACACAAAAACGAAATGTCTCTAGGAATAAAAGGAAAGGCATAAGAATGAGAGAGAAGCGTAGTGCAGAATGCATGGAGACAAGGAGAAGACAGAACCGCTCCTTTGCGATGTGCGCAGAAGAAGCCGCTCGTCCGAGAAAAGCATCCGCCTGAAGTCGCTCTTTCTCGGCAAGCGAGGGAGACGAGACCGCTGCTGAAGGCAGAAAGCGGCATTCGGGGAGAACCGCGATTTCTCGGCCAGCAACTGCAAACTCTCCGAAGCGGTTGACAGAGAGTGCCGTTTTCGACGTGCGTGAGCGAAATAACGGAACTGTGATGCCGAGAACGTGCGAATTCTGCATACTGCATTGCCTGAAAACAGGGGTTTTTTTCTCCGCAGGAAAGAATCCACATCTCTCGACTTTCTGTAACGTCCTCCCTGAAAGCACAACGTGTGTCGCTCCTGGAACTTCTAGCTGCCTTATTAGAGGGGCTTTTCCCTTCTACTCTGTTCGTCACAGAATGCTGAAGTGTAGCATCGGATAAACAGAGAAAAACGAAATGTCGCTAGGAATAAAAGGAAAGGCATAAGAATGAGAGAGAAGCGTAGTGCAGAATGCATGGAGACAAGGAGAAGACAGAACCGCTCCTTTGCGATGTGCGCAGAAGAAGCCGCTCGTCCGAGAAAAGCATCCGGCTGAAGTCGCTCTTTCTCGGCAAGCGAGAGAGACGAGACCGCTGCTGAAGGCAGAAAGCGGCATTCGGGGAGAACCGCGATTTCTCGGCCAGCAACTGCAAACTCTCCGAAGCGGTTAACAGAGAGTGCCGCTGTCCACCCACGAGAGCGAAATAGCGAAATTGCTATGCCGAGAACGTGCGATTTCAGAATACTGCATTGCCTGAACACAGGGGGTTTTTTCTCCGCAGGAAAGAATCCACATCTCTCGACTTTCTGTAACGTCCTCTCTGAAAGCACAACGTGTGTCGCTCCTGGAACTTCTAGCTGCCTTATTAGAGGGGCTTTTCCCTTCTACTCTGTTCGTCACAGAATGCTGAAGTGTAGCATCGGATAAACACACAAAAAGGAAATGTCGCTAGAAATAAAGAGAAAAATATAAGAATGAGAGAGAAGCGTAGTGCAGAATGCATGGAGACAAGGAGAAGACAGAACCTCTCCTTTGCGATGTGCGCAGAAGAAGCCGCTCGTCCGAGAAAAGCATCCGCCTGAAGTCGCACTTTCTCGGCAAGCGAGAGAGACGAGACCGCTGCTGAAGGCAGAAAGCGGCATTCGGGGAGAACCGCGATTTCTCGGCCAGCAACTGCAAACTCTCCGAAGCGGTTGACAGAGAGTGCCGTTTTCGACGTGCGTGAGCGAAATAACGGAACTGTGATGCCGAGAACGTGCGAATTCTGCATACTGCATTGCCTGAAAACAGGGGTTTTTTTCTCCGCAGGAAAGAATCCACATCTCTCGACTTTCTGTAACGTCCTCCCTGAAAGCACAACGTGTGTCGCTCCTGGAACTTCTAGCTGCCTTATTAGAGGGGCTTTTCCCTTCTACTCTGTTCGTCACAGAATGCTGAAGTGTAGCATCGGATAAACAGAGAAAAACGAAATGTCGCTAGGAATAAAAGGAAAGGCATAAGAATGAGAGAGAAGCGTAGTGCAGAATGCATGGAGACAAGGAGAAGACAGAACCGCTCCTTTGCGATGTGCGCAGAAGAAGCCGCTCGTCCGAGAAAAGCATCCGCCTGAAGTCGCTCTTTCTCGGCAAGCGAGAGAGACGAGACCGCTGCTGAAGGCAGAAAGCGGCATTCGGGGAGAACCGCGATTTCTCGGCCAGCAACTGCAAACTCTCCGAAGCGGTTGACAGAGAGTGCCGTTTTCGACGTGCGTGAGCGAAATAACGGAACTGTGATGCCGAGAACGTGTGAATTCTACATACTGCATTGCCTGAACACAGGGGGTTTTTTCTCCGCAGGAAAGAATCCACATCTCTCGACTTTCTGTAACGTCCTCTCTGAAAGCACAACGTGTGTCGCTCATGGAACTTCTAGCTGCCTTATTAGAGGGGCTTTTCCCTTCTACTCTGTTCGTCACAGAATGCTGAAGTGTAGCATCGGATAAACACACAAAAACGAAATGTCGCTAGAAATAAAGAGAAAAACATAAGAATGAGAGAGAAGCGTAGTGCAGAATGCATGGAGACAAGGAGAAGACAGAACCTCTCCTTTCCGATGTGCGCAGAAGAAGCCGCTCGTCCGAGAAAAGCATCCGCCTGAATTCGCTCTTTCTCGGCAAGCGAGAGAGACGAGACCGCTGCTGAAGGCAGAAAGCGGCATTCGGGGAGAACCGCGATTTCACGGCCAGCAACTGCAAACTCTCCGAAGCGGTTAACAGAGAGTGCCGCTGTCGACGTGCGTGAGCGAAATAACGGAACTGTGATGCCGAGAACGTGTGAATTCTACATACTGCATTGCCTGAACACAGGGGGTTTTTTCTCCGCAGGAAAGAATCCACATCTCTCGACTTTCTGTAACGTCCTCTCTGAAAGCACAACGTGTGTCGCTCCTGGAACTTCTAGTTGCCTTATTAGAGGGGCTTTTCCCTTCTACTCTGTTCGTCACAGAATGCTGAAGTGTAGCATCGGATAAACAGAGAAAAACGAAATGTCGCTAGGAATAAAAGGAAAGGCATAAGAATGAGAGAGAAGCGTAGTGCAGAATGCATGGAGACAAGGAGAAGACAGAACCGCTCCTTTGCGATGTGCGCAGAAGAAGCCGCTCGTCCGAGAAAAGCATCCGCCTGAAGTCGCTCTTTCTCGGCATGCGAGAGAGACGAGACCGCTGCTGAAGGCAGAAAGCGGCATTCGGGGAGAACCGCGATTTCTCGGCCAGCAACTGCAAACTCTCCGAAGCGGTTAACAGAGAGTGCCGCTGTCCACCCACGAGAGCGAAATAGCGAAATTGCTATGCCGAGAACGTGCGATTTCTGCATACTGCATTTCCTGAAAACAGGGGGTTTTTTCTCCGCAGGAAAGAATCCACATCTCTCGACTTTCTGTAACGTCCTCTCTGAAAGCACAACGTGTGTCGCTCCTGGAACTTCTAGCTGCCTTATTAGAGGGGCTTTTCCCTTCTACTCTCTTCGTCACAGAATGCTGAAGTGTAGCATCGGATAAACACACAAAAAGGAAATGTCGCTAGAAATAAAGAGAAAAATATAAGAATGAGAGAGAAGCGTAATGCAGAATGCATGGAGACAAGGAGAAGACAGAACCTCTCCTTTGCGATGTGCGCAGATGAAGCCGCTCGTCCGAGAAAAGCATCCGCCTGAAGTCGCACTTTCTCGGCAAGCGAGAGAGACGAGACCGCTGCTGAAGGCAGAAAGCGGCATTCGGGGAGAACCGCGATTTCTCGGCCAGCAACTGCAAACTCTCCGAAGCGGTTGACAGAGAGTGCCGTTTTCGACGTGCGTGAGCGAAATAACGGAACTGTGATGCCGAGAACGTGCGAATTCTGCATACTGCATTGCCTGAAAACAGGGGTTTTTTTCTCCGCAGGAAAGAATCCACATCTCTCGACTTTCTGTAACGTCCTCCCTGAAAGCACAACGTGTGTCGCTCCTGGAACTTCTAGCTGCCTTATTAGAGGGGCTTTTCCCTTCTACTCTCTTCGTCACAGAATGCTGAAGTGTAGCATCGGATAAACAGAGAAAAACGAAATGTCGCTAGAAATAAAGAGAAAAACATAAGAATGAGAGAGAAGCGTAATGCAGAATGCATGGACACAAGGAGAAGACAGAACCTCTCCTTTCCGATGTGCGCAGAAGAAGCCGCTCGTCCGAGAAAAGCATCCGCCTGAAGTCGCTCTTTCTCGGCAAGCGAGAGAGACGAGACCGCTGCTGAAGGCAGAAAGCGGCATTCGGGGAGAACCGCGATTTCACGGCCAGCAACTGCAAACTCTCCGAAGCGGTTAACAGAGAGTGCCGCTGTCGACGTGCGTGAGCGAAATAACGGAACTGTGATGCCGAGAACGTGTGAATTCTACATACTGCATTGCCTGAACACAGGGGGTTTTTTCTCCGCAGGAAAGAATCCACATCTCTCGACTTTCTGTAACGTCCTCTCTGAAAGCACAACGTGTGTCGCTCCTGGAACTTCTAGTTGCCTTATTAGAGGGGCTTTTCCCTTCTACTCTGTTCGTCACAGAATGCTGAAGTGTAGCATCGGATAAACAGAGAAAAACGAAATGTCGCTAGGAATAAAAGGAAAGGCATAAGAATGAGAGAGAAGCGTAGTGCAGAATGCATGGAGACAAGGAGAAGACAGAACCGCTCCTTTGCGA
The DNA here is from genome assembly GCF_987193195.1 of Phasianus colchicus. Taxonomy (NCBI): domain Eukaryota; kingdom Metazoa; phylum Chordata; class Aves; order Galliformes; family Phasianidae; genus Phasianus; species Phasianus colchicus. The sequence continues at coordinate 513,262 of NC_143445.1, forward strand.
TGTGCGCAGAAGAAGCCGCTCGTCCGAGAAAAGCATCCGCCTGAAGTCGCTCTTTCTCGGCAAGCGAGAGAGACGAGACCGCTGCTGAAGGCAGAAAGCGGCATTCGGGGAGAACCGCGATTTCTCGGCCAGCAACTGCAAACTCTCCGAAGCGGTTAACAGAGAGTGCCGCTGTCCACCCACGAGAGCGAAATAGCGAAATTGCTATGCCGAGAACGTGCGATTTCAGAATACTGCATTTCCTGAAAACAGGGGGTTTTTTCTCCGCAGGAAAGAATCCACATCTCTCGACTTTCTGTAACGTCCTCTCTGAAAGCACAACGTGTGTCGCTCCTGGAACTTCTAGCTGCCTTATTAGAGGGGCTTTTCCCTTCTACTCTGTTCGTCACAGAATGCTGAAGTGTAGCATCGGATAAACACACAAAAACGAAATGTCGCTAGAAATAAAGAGAAAAATATAAGAATGAGAGAGAAGCGTAATGCAGAATGCATGGAGACAAGGAGAAGACAGAACCTCTCCTTTGCGATGTGCGCAGATGAAGCCGCTCGTCCGAGAAAAGCATCCGCCTGAAGTCGCTCTTTCTCGGCAAGCGAGAGAGACGAGACCGCTGCTGAAGGCAGAAAGCGGCATTCGGGGAGAACCGCGATTTCTCGGCCAGCAACTGCAAACTCTCCGAAGCGGTTAACAGAGAGTGCCGCTGTCCACCCACGAGAGCGAAATAGCGAAATTGCTATGCCGAGAACGTGCGATTTCAGAATACTGCATTTCCTGAAAACAGGGGGTTTTTTCTCCGCAGGAAAGAATCCACATCTCTCGACTTTCTGTAACGTCCTCTCTGAAAGCACAACGTGTGTCGCTCCTGGAACTTCTAGCTGCCTTATTAGAGGGGCTTTTCCCTTCTACTCTGTTCGTCACAGAATGCTGAAGTGTAGCATCGGATAAACACACAAAAACGAAATGTCGCTAGAAATAAAGAGAAAAATATAAGAATGAGAGAGAAGCGTAATGCAGAATGCATGGAGACAAGGAGAAGACAGAACCTCTCCTTTGCGATGTGCGCAGATGAAGCCGCTCGTCCGAGAAAAGCATCCGCCTGAAGTCGCTCTTTCTCGGCAAGCGAGAGAGACGAGACCGCTGCTGAAGGCAGAAAGCGGCATTCGGGGAGAACCGCGATTTCTCGGCCAGCAACTGCAAACTCTCCGAAGCGGTTGACAGAGAGTGCCGTTTTCGACGTGCGTGAGCGAAATAACGGAACTGTGATGCCGAGAACGTGCGAATTCTGCATACTGCATTGCCTGAAAACAGGGGTTTTTTTCTCCGCAGGAAAGAATCCACATCTCTCGACTTTCTGTAACGTCCTCCCTGAAAGCACAACGTGTGTCGCTCCTGGAACTTCTAGCTGCCTTATTAGAGGGGCTTTTCCCTTCTACTCTGTTCGTCACAGAATGCTGAAGTGTAGCATCGGATAAACAGAGAAAAACGAAATGTCGCTAGGAATAAAAGGAAAGGCATAAGAATGAGAGAGAAGCGTAGTGCAGAATGCATGGAGACAAGGAGAAGACAGAACCGCTCCTTTGCGATGTGCGCAGAAGAAGCCGCTCGTCCGAGAAAAGCATCCGCCTGAAGTCGCTCTTTCTCGGCAAGCGAGAGAGACGAGACCGCTGCTGAAGGCAGAAAGCGGCATTCGGGGAGAACCGCGATTTCTCGGCCAGCAACTGCAAACTCTCCGAAGCGGTTAACAGAGAGTGGCGCTGTCCACCCACGAGAGCGAAATAGCGAAATTGCTATGCCGAGAACGTGCGATTTCAGAATACTTCATTTCCTGAAAACAGGGGGTTTTTTCTCCGCAGGAAAGAATCCACATCTCTCGACTTTCTGTAACGTCCTCTCTGAAAGCACAACGTGTGTCGCTCCTGGAACTTCTAGCTGCCTTATTAGAGGGGCTTTTCCCTTCTACTCTCTTCGTCACAGAATGCTGAAGTGTAGCATCGGATAAACACACAAAAAGGAAATGTCGCTAGAAATAAAGAGAAAAATATAAGAATGAGAGAGAAGCGTAGTGCAGAATGCATGGAGACAAGGAGAAGACAGAACCTCTCCTTTGCGATGTGCGCAGAAGAAGCCGCTCGTCCGAGAAAAGCATCCGCCTGAAGTCGCACTTTCTCGGCAAGCGAGAGAGACGAGACCGCTGCTGAAGGCAGAAAGCGGCATTCGGGGAGAACCGCGATTTCTCGGCCAGCAACTGCAAACTCTCCGAAGCGGTTGACAGAGAGTGCCGTTTTCGACGTGCGTGAGCGAAATAACGGAACTGTGATGCCGAGAACGTGCGAATTCTGCATACTGCATTGCCTGAAAACAGGGGTTTTTTTCTCCGCAGGAAAGAATCCACATCTCTCGACTTTCTGTAACGTCCTCCCTGAAAGCACAACGTGTGTCGCTCCTGGAACTTCTAGCTGCCTTATTAGAGGGGCTTTTCCCTTCTACTCTGTTCGTCACAGAATGCTGAAGTGTAGCATCGGATAAACACAAAAAGGAAATGTCGCTAGGAATAAAAGGAAAGGCATAAGAATGAGAGAGAAGCGTAGAGCAGAATGCATGGAGACAAGGAGAAGACAGAACCGCTCCTTTGCGATGTGCGCAGAAGAAGCCGCTCGTCCGAGAAAAGCAGCCGGCTGAAGTCGCTCTTTCTCGGCATGCGAGAGAGACGAGACCGCTGCTGAAGGCAGAAAGCGGCATTCGGGGAGAACCGCGATTTCTCGGCCAGCAACTGCAAACTCTCCGAAGCGGTTAACAGAGAGTGCCGCTGTCGACGTGCGTGAGCGAAATAACGGAACTGTGATGCCGAGAACGTGCGAATTCTGCATACTGCATTGCCTGAAAACAGGGGTTTTTTTCTCCGTGGAAAGAATTCACATCTCTCGACTTTCTGTAACGTCCTCCCTGAAAGCACAACGTGTGTCGCTCCTGGAACTTCTAGCTGCCTTATTAGAGGGGCTTTTCCCTTCTACTCTGTTCGTCACAGAATGCTGAAGTGTAGCATCGGATAAACAGAGAAAAACGAAATGTCGCTAGGAATAAAAGGAAAGGCATAAGAATGAGAGAGAAGCGTAGAGCAGAATGCATGGAGACAAGGAGAAGACAGAACCGCTCCTTTGCGATGTGCGCAGAAGAAGCCGCTCGTCCGAGAAAAGCATCCGGCTGAAGTCGCTCTTTCTCGGCAAGCGAGAGAGACGAGACCGCTGCTGAAGGCAGAAAGCGGCATTCGGGGAGAACCGCGATTTCTCGGCCAGCAACTGCAAACTCTCCGAAGCGGTTAACAGAGAGTGCCGCTGTCCACCCACGAGAGCGAAATAGCGAAATTGCTATGCCGAGAACGTGCGATTTCAGAATACTGCATTTCCTGAAAACAGGGGGTTTTTTCTCCGCAGGAAAGAATCCACATCTCTCGACTTTCTGTAACGTCCTCTCTGAAAGCACAACGTGTGTCGCTCCTGGAACTTCTAGCTGCCTTATTAGAGGGGCTTTTCCCTTCTACTCTCTTCGTCACAGAATGCTGAAGTGTAGCATCGGATAAACACACAAAAAGGAAATGTCGCTAGAAATAAAGAGAAAAACATAAGAATGAGAGAGAAGCGTAATGCAGAATGCATGGAGACAAGGAGAAGACAGAACCTCTCCTTTGCGATGTGCGCAGATGAAGCCGCTCGTCCGAGAAAAGCATCCGCCTGAAGTCGCACTTTCTCGGCAAGCGAGAGAGACGAGACCGCTGCTGAAGGCAGAAAGCGGCATTCGGGGAGAACCGCGATTTCTCGGCCAGCAACTGCAAACTCTCCGAAGCGGTTGACAGAGAGTGCCGTTTTCGACGTGCGTGAGCGAAATAACGGAACTGTGATGCCGAGAACGTGCGAATTCTGCATACTGCATTGCCTGAAAACAGGGTTTTTTTTCTCCGCAGGAAAGAATCCACATCTCTCGACTTTCTGTAACGTCCTCCCTGAAAGCACAACGTGTGTCGCTCCTGGAACTTCTAGCTGCCTTATTAGAGGGGCTTTTCCCTTCTACTCTGTTCGTCACAGAATGCTGAAGTGTAGCATCGGATAAACAGAGAAAAACGAAATGTCGCTAGGAATAAAAGGAAAGGCATAAGAATGAGAGAGAAGCGTAGTGCAGAATGCATGGAGACAAGGAGAAGACAGAACCGCTCCTTTGCGATGTGCGCAGAAGAAGCCGCTCGACCGAGAAAAGCATCCGCCTGAAGTCGCTCTTTCTCGGCAAGCGAGAGAGACGAGACCGCTGCTGAAGGCAGAAAGCGGCATTCGGGGAGAACCGCGATTTCTCGGCCAGCAACTGCAAACTCTCCGAAGCGGTTGACAGAGAGTGCCGTTTTCGACGTGCGTGAGCGAAATAACGGAACTGTGATGCCGAGAACGTGCGAATTCTGCATACTGCATTGCCTGAACACAGGGGGTTTTTTCTCCGCAGGAAAGAATCCACATCTCTCGACTTTCTGTAACGTCCTCTCTGAAAGCACAACGTGTGTCGCTCCTGGAACTTCTAGCTGCCTTATTAGAGGGGCTTTTCCCTTCTACTCTGTTCGTCACAGAATGCTGAAGTGTAGCATCGGATAAACACACAAAAACGAAATGTCGCTAGAAATAAAGAGAAAAACATAAGAATGAGAGAGAAGCGTAATGCAGAATGCATGGACACAAGGAGAAGACAGAACCTCTCCTTTCCGATGTGCGCAGAAGAAGCCGCTCGTCCGAGAAAAGCATCCGCCTGAAGTCGCTCTTTCTCGGCAAGCGAGAGAGACGAGACCGCTGCTGAAGGCAGAAAGCGGCATTCGGGGAGAACCGCGATTTCACGGCCAGCAACTGCAAACTCTCCGAAGCGGTTAACAGAGAGTGCCGCTGTCGACGTGCGTGAGCGAAATAACGGAACTGTGATGCCGAGAACGTGTGAATTCTACATACTGCATTGCCTGAACACAGGGGGTTTTTTCTCCGCAGGAAAGAATCCACATCTCTCGACTTTCTGTAACGTCCTCTCTGAAAGCACAACGTGTGTCGCTCCTGGAACTTCTAGCTGCCTTATTAGAGGGGCTTTTCCCTTCTACTCTGTTCGTCACAGAATGCTGAAGTGTAGCATCGGATAAACACACAAAAAGGAAATGTCGCTAGGAATAAAAGGAAAGGCATAAGAATGAGAGAGAAGCGTAGAGCAGAATGCATGGAGACAAGGAGAAGACAGAACCGCTCCTTTGCGATGTGCGCAGAAGAAGCCGCTCGTCCGAGAAAAGCAGCCGGCTGAAGTCGCTCTTTCTCGGCATGCGAGAGAGACGAGACCGCTGCTGAAGGCAGAAAGCGGCATTCGGGGAGAACCGCGATTTCTCGGCCAGCAACTGCAAACTCTCCGAAGCGGTTAACAGAGAGTGCCGCTGTCGACGTGCGTGAGCGAAATAACGGAACTGTGATGCCGAGAACGTGCGAATTCTGCATACTGCATTGCCTGAAAACAGGGGTTTTTTTCTCCGCAGGAAAGAATCCACATCTCTCGACTTTCTGTAACGTCCTCCCTGAAAGCACAACGTGTGTCGCTCCTGGAACTTCTAGCTGCCTTATTAGAGGGGCTTTTCCCTTCTACTCTGTTCGTCACAGAATGCTGAAGTGTAGCATCGGATAAACACACAAAAACGAAATGTCGCTAGGAATAAAAGGAAAGGCATAAGAATGAGAGAGAAGCGTAGAGCAGAATGCATGGAGACAAGGAGAAGACAGAACCGCTCCTTTGCGATGTGCGCAGAAGAAGCCGCTCGTCCGAGAAAAGCATCCGGCTGAAGTCGCTCTTTCTCGGCAAGCGAGAGAGACGAGACCGCTGCTGAAGGCAGAAAGCGGCATTCGGGGAGAACCGCGATTTCTCGGCCAGCAACTGCAAACTCTCCGAAGCGGTTAACAGAGAGTGCCGCTGTCCACCCACGAGAGCGAAATAGCGAAATTGCTATGCCGAGAACGTGCGATTTCAGAATACTGCATTTCCTGAAAACAGGGGGTTTTTTCTCCGCAGGAAAGAATCCACATCTCTCGACTTTCTGTAACGTCCTCTCTGAAAGCACAACGTGTGTCGCTCCTGGAACTTCTAGCTGCCTTATTAGAGGGGCTTTTCCCTTCTACTCTCTTCGTCACAGAATGCTGAAGTGTAGCATCGGATAAACACACAAAAAGGAAATGTCGCTAGAAATAAAGAGAAAAACATAAGAATGAGAGAGAAGCGTAATGCAGAATGCATGGAGACAAGGAGAAGACAGAACCTCTCCTTTGCGATGTGCGCAGATGAAGCCGCTCGTCCGAGAAAAGCATCCGCCTGAAGTCGCACTTTCTCGGCAAGCGAGAGAGACGAGACCGCTGCTGAAGGCAGAAAGCGGCATTCGGGGAGAACCGCGATTTCTCGGCCAGCAACTGCAAACTCTCCGAAGCGGTTGACAGAGAGTGCCGTTTTCGACGTGCGTGAGCGAAATAACGGAACTGTGATGCCGAGAACTTGCGAATTCTGCATACTGCATTGCCTGAACACAGGGGGTTTTTTCTCCGCAGGAAAGAATCCACATCTCTCGACTTTCTGTAACGTCCTCTCTGAAAGCACATCGTGTGTCGCTCCTGGAACTTCTAGCTGCCTTATTAGAGGGGCTTTTCCCTTCTACTCTGTTCGTCACAGAATGCTGAAGTGTAGCATCGGATAAAC